>NW_015386519.1:150402-239274 GCF_001527695.2 Protobothrops mucrosquamatus
ATTGGGATGAAGATGCTTATATAAAGCCAGCTTCAAAATAGCTTGCAGACCTTGGGATGTAGAAATGATGCCACAGAAAAAAAACTAGAAATGAAGAAAATCCTTAAACTCGTCCTTCTAAAAAAACTGAACTTGGTGCACGTAGCTCCTGAAATTTCTCTGTGCTTAAGAGTTACTGGAAGTGCGTAACACTATCAACTTTCCATTCTAAATTAATGTTTACAGTGCTCAACTGCAATTTAAATCTAGTTTGTAGGATTGAGGTGTTGGTTCTGTTTTTAGATGAAACTTTAATAGAATTAGACTTTAATAGCATTTTAAAAGCTTCATATCTCAAAAGTGTAACCCTAGTATAGTTGGTTTGCTTTGTTTTGTGTCCCAAACAGGCCTATTACAGTCTAACTAACCAATCTTTAGAGTACAGAATATCAACCTATTTTACAGTTTGAATCAGATGATATGTCATAGAATATTCATTAGCACTAAAACAGTAGAGAATATACTTTGGGCAACTACAATATAGTAGCTGTTTGGATTCCGAGTCCTAACATTTGGTCCTCCCATTTGCTAGTTAGTCAAGATCCAAAGGCATTACTATCAGTATGTAAATTGGGCAATTACTTGTGGAGCAACTCTCTGATAGGGAATCTTCATTCAGTTTTATTTTCTTTGGGGTGCAAAAGCCATTGAATGATAGAAATACCCAAATGTAGAGAGGTGATGAGAAAGAAAGCATATTAGCAATCATAGATGTCCAGTAAAAGCCATGATAATGTCACATGTAAACATTCATGAAATTATTGCAAGATTATGTCATGCCAACTGCCTTTTTGGCCCCATGTCGATGCCCATGCTAACATTGAAAATCAGCTGGCAGAAATGCACTTTTATGTTCTTTCCGTCTGTACTTCAGCCATCAATTGTGGTTGCATTATCCTTTGTATTGGTGGGACTGCTCAAGAGTCAGGTGCAACAAGTTTTGAGATCTGCTAGTGATTATGTCATTAAGTACCCTTTATGGAATTACAATAGGCATTACTGTGTTTTCCTTTTGCTGCATCTTCCTGTAAAATTATACTGTGCAACCCAGCCCAGGAAGAAATGTTAGTCTGATTACAACAGCCGCCACCACAACCCTTTGAGACAATTATTTTAAAGTTCAACCTAACTTTTACTGGATTAGTAGCACAATGAGGTGTGTATGGATTTAAAAGAATCTTCTTCTGAGTCTTTGGCATTATTTTGGAAAACTGGTAAAGATACCTATCTAAGGCTGGAAAATTGTTGCCAATTCAGGCAAGGCTTTCACAAAACCACCCACATTTGAAATGGACAACACACATTTAGATCAGCCAGAAGGCTGACATAATGCAAGGTTGCTACTTAAATTCCCAACTCCAAATAAATTGGCTGAATTTATCTTGCTGCAATTTCAGAACTTTCAGTGGTGGAGAGAGATTTGTGTGTATCTCTCTCTCTCTCTCTCTTTGTATGTGTGTGTTGTGTGTGTAATAGGCTGATGGAAGCTAAATAAACCACAATTGCAAATCTAAACACTTTTAAAAAATCAATGTAATTGAAATGTCAGAACATCAAGAAATATGAGCATGCAATGTCTCAATTGGAATAAAATGATATCCTGATCCTAGGAGCATAATCACTCAGAATTATTTGTCAGTTTTTCTTAATAAATCACTATTTTTTCCCCATTCTTCAGTTGAATTTTTGTTGATACAGGTGATTTTGATCCTTTTGCCTTTGGCTTGCCAGAAATACTAACTCCTCTTATTTGAAATCCTTCAACTAATATTCTCAGGATGCTAAATACTGGTTGCAAACTTGAAAAAAATAGTTACTTTAAGAGCAATCCCAAATAATCATTCCCAAGTGTTTGAGTTGAAATCTTTTGCTGCAATTTGAATGCATGATTTTAGATTGCTCTTGTGCGGCTGGAGTTTTGCTTTAGGTGGGAATGTTATCACTCAGGTGTCTTGAATCTCTTGCCTATGGGCAGTCATTAGTATTCCCACTTGATTACTGCATATCTGATAGCTGAGACACTTAATAAATGCAAGCTGAGATTCTGGTTGAATCTGGCAAGGCTCGATCTGCAACTTCCTAGAAAAATATGTGACTGAATATGCATTTAGATTTTTAGCATTGCTATGTTAATGTATGAGTGAATTCAGTCCAAGCTCCAGTGTTTTTCAAACAGCATCCAATATGCCTTTGAGGATATTAAGCTTTTTCGTTTGTTTGCACAAACTCTATCAAATATGTAATGGTAAGATTCTGGATTATTCCATTCAAATCAATTTAAGACTAGTTTTCAGTATGATCCGATGTCTATAAAACATCTGCACAAAAAGCAAAGCAAAACAAAGTAGCAATTATGTTTTCTGTACTGTTTTTCCTGTGAGCAATCTAATTAGAGTAGAGTAGAGTAGAGTAGAGTAGAGTAGAGTAGAGTAGAGTAGAGTAGAGTAGAGTAGAGTAGAGTAGAGTAGAGTAGAGTAGCGTAGCGTAGAATAGAATCTGGAAGGGACCTTGGAGGTCTTCTAGTCCAGGCCCCTGCTCGAGCAGGAGGACCTATACCATCTCAGACAGGTGAATGTCTAGCCCAGGGGTAGTCAACCTTGGCTCTTTTATGACTCGTGGACTTTAACTCCCAGAATTCCTGAGCCAGCACAGCTGGCTCAGGAATTCTGGGAGTTGAAGTCCACGAGTCATAAAAGAGCCAAGGTTGACTACCCCTGGTCTAGCCTCTTCTTAAAAATCTCCAGTGATGGAGTGCCCACGATTTCTGGGGGTAAGCTGTTCCACTGGTTAATTTGTTACTTAATCTAAAGTTAATTTGTTTTATGGTTGATAGATAGATATTACCATCACAGATCAGAGGTTTTTTTTAAGGCTGAGTAGAAATAATTTAAATGTGCTGAACTTTCTTACTGGAATCAAGCAAAAATGCTTAACTTTACCTGGATCGTGTTCTTTTTTTTTTTTTTCCAGACAGCAATTCCTTCTTAAGCTGTATTCTGTCAATGTAAAAAAACATTCTAAGCAGCCTAGAATCATTTTTAATTGTTCTGGTTTGGAAAGAATGTTTTTCTTCTTCTCCCAGCACAAAACGTCCTATCAGAACAATCTAATGAGTTTTGAGGACAAGCTTGGGACACTGTGGCTATCCTGGCCCTTTAGAACAGCTTCTCCCCCTGAGATTCAGAGTCCTCCTCTATTTGACTTTCAGAGGGTTGTGAAGACCTAGGATAGAAATGAACCCAGCAAATGTTAAGAGCATGACTATATGATGTTCCAGTGCTGAGCTTTGAGATAAGTGGGGTTGCTGGATTAGTTTGCTGTTTTTATTTAATGTTATTGTGAGCTGTCATGAATTGTGTGTTGTAAGACAGTTGGTCATATACATTTTTAAATAAGTAAATGATAGGACAATAATCTACTGAGCTCCGGTTGGCCCAGCAAGTATTTTTTTGGAAACGTCCCTCCTTGAGTATTTTGATTACAAGACATACCATTCTCTTTACACTGGACTATCAAAATCCCAGAAGACTGAGATAGATCTGTCAGCTTGAAATCCCATGCTGATTGGGCATTTGTGTGTGTGTGTGTGTGTGTGTTGGGAAGACCCTAAAGCAGGGGTCTTCAAACTTGGCCCTTTTATGATTTGTGGAGTTCAACTCCCAGAATTCCTCAGCCAGCGTGCCTGGCTGAGGAATTCTGGGAGATGAAGTCCACAAATCATAAAAGGGCCAAGTCTGAAGACCCCTGCTCTAAAGTATGGAAAGTACATAGGACATACACTCACAAGCAAAACACACATGAGCAAAAATGAATCCCAGGGAAATTGACTTCAAGAGGGAGATGAAGAAAGAAAAGAAAGGGCAGAAGAATATTGCAGGATCTCTGTTTTGGGTTCCTCTGCTTTTTGAGGTTTTCTGATAATTCAGGCAGATATTTTTTTTTCTGGAGGGGGCCTCCTTGATATGGGTTTATCAATCTACCGGCATTTATTTATTTAAGAGAACTATCAAACTCCCAGGCCCTGCAATAATCTTGATAACCTGTAGATTTCAGCATCCAGAAAGTAATTTCATAGGACCTCAGTCTTATGAGAGATCAATAGTTGTGTTAAAATAAGCATGCAAAAGTAAAAACTAAGGCTTGGAAGCCCAATCCTGCTGTAGCACATATTCAGAAAAGCAATTCTTATGTTTGGTGACATTGTGTGAGTAGGTGAAAAAATTGGCAGAGAATCCACTAATTGCAATCCTGACCTTCCCCACATTAAGTGAGACCAGCCACACTGCCTACTTTCATTGTGCAGGCATGGTAAAGACAGGCTCTTGGACCAGCACAATTTATATTTATATATTTCCTATGACAGGAGAGAAACACCTTCATGTGGCTATCAAAAACATCAGCTTCAGCTGGTAGGTCTGAATGATTGCTACTCATTCAAATGATCACTCTTTCACATACATATGCGGGTTAAAAATAAGTTATCCAATCTCATGATTCCTCAGTGCAATTTGAAGTGGTTTATTTTCTCATTTGCACTGAAAATTAAAGGTAATTCCTTTCTATGTTTTTTTTTTAAAATTCCCATTCAAGAAGCATTCAATGAACTCAGGCAAGCGAGTTGTTCTTTGTAGCTGGCACTTTAGCTTATATTAAAAGTTCCAATCAGATGAAGATAAATCAGCAGGCTACAGGGTGTTCTGTGAAGATGTTGTGTTTATAAATGGCTTCTATAGCCATCCATTTTAAATAGGGGACATCTGGTACCCTGTTTCAAAGTTGTTTTCAATCAAATGATCTCCCATGATGAAGTTGTGTCAGTGGGAGACAACTGACAGAATTTTTAAGATCAGTTTGTGAAGCCTGTTCAAAAGGTTTTTCCTCCAAACCACATTGTGATCAATTCCATGGCACATTTGCTGCTACACAAGGCCAGCTGTTGCATCTGTTTGTCTTCTTTGTTAGTATCCTCACACAAAAGCAAACAAAAAAAGCGCGCACATTCTGAAACTCCACCATCACCTGATGATTCTTTCTTTTGTGTAGGTGTGGGAGGGAAAAGCTGGCTTGAAAGTTAAATACCAGGAAGAACTAATCGTTGCATCATGTTTATAGTACACTGTGTACTTATTAGGTCTAATTCATGTTACATTACATTGCAACAGGTTTACCAGCATTTATGGATATCTATGCATAGGGCATTAATGAATATGCCACTAAAGAAAGGAGAAAATATTGAAAAAAAAACCCAATCTCAGCTCCTTTACAACATTCTTTGTAGATGTTAAAAGAGTACAAGACTAGTCATATATTTTTCTTGATGTATGTTGTTTTTTGTTAATTTTTTTGTTTTTATATTTTTATGGATATGTTGTTTCCCCACAAAAACATTCCAAATTATAAAAAAAATCAAAAATACATGTTTGTGCATAATTTTATAGCCCTGACAATTGCCAGATAACTGTTTCATTCTAATCTTTTTTGTAATTTTTGAGGTCAACTGGAAAACAGTTTTAATTTAATGAGAGCCATATAGCTTCTGAACTTTTTTTTTTTTTGAGAGAAAGAGCCTGGTCCTCATAAAATGACCTGTTAACTTTTGGGAATAATAATATTCTCCTAATTTGGCATAGGAAAACAACAAAGCAGTAACCATTACAGCAAAATAAAAGGTTTTTTACTGTAGTCTTCCATTCCAACCCTCCCCCCCCACACATCACAAAAACAAGGAAACTAGAAAATTGGAAAAGCCTTGTCCTGCCCACTCCTACTATTGTATAATTCACTTCCTTTTGTAACTCAGTTCAGTCCTTACCTTGCAATTTCCTCTGGCACAAGGATTCCAGCCTTTTGAGATGCTGTCTAATCAATACAGTGTCCTTACTTAACCTAGGAAGGGCCAGGAGACAGTAACTGCCCAGCCAGCTCCTCTGTTTGTGCAGCTGCTTTATCAATATGAAAAAAGGCTTTCTGGCAGAACCAAAGGCAGTTGAGACCCTTTTCCTGATAGTGATTAATGAGAAGAGGATGTTGCAGATTCACAGTGGATTCCAAAGTGTGAGACTGAATATAGACTATGTTTAGGAGCAAAAAAGGTGATTTTGAAAGCTGGCTGATTTTTTTTTTTTAATTTTGAAATGTAAGAACTATGATTCTATTCTGATTTGAGCAGCTGGGTGGGGGGGGGAGAAATTTGGCTTCCTCTTTCTCTATATTTACATTCCTTCTTCAGATATATTATGTGAAGATCCAGCTGTCTGGAAAACGATCCACTGCTGGGAAATGTAAAAGGAAAGAGAACAGGACAACCAACAGCAAGTGGATGGACTCAGAATGGCAATCCCCATCCAAAAACTTGAAAGAACAGGTTAGGGATAGATTGTCACAGAGAAAATCCATATGGTAGCTAGGAATCGAAAATGATGGGACACAATCAAATCTCTGTTGTTGGAAAAAACCACTCCCACTTTCTGAACCTTACCTCTTTATTTTCTGCATAACGCAAGCCCAGAAATCTTCTGGGTCGCTCCAAGCAAGCTGAATAAAATGTTTGGAAAACAAATGTCCCATTTCTTAATCGCAGTAGTGAGAGTCGCATTGGAGCACATACATATATGGGTCGTGTGAGGGAGGGTACATGTAACGTCTTATCCATGGGAACAAGTTACCTGGCTGCCCTTCTCCAAGACACTTGGATGTTTTGAAAATTAAGTACTGAACGATCTCTTGCACTGACCCTCTAGCTCAACGGTTCTCAACCTATGAGTCGCGACCCCATTTGGGGTTGATCGACCATTTCACGGGGGTCGCCAAGCAAGGCTGTCCGCCATTTTTTTTGTCCGCCATTTTTTCCCCTCTTTTCCGGCGGGTGCCTTACCTCCCTTGGGCTGGGCCAGCTGGTGGTCAGCCTGCTCCGTCTCTGCCGCTTGCCAGCTACGCCTCAGCCGGCGCAGGGGACGGAACCATGCATGCACGGCGCTCCCGGGCAGGGAAAGTCCTCGACTTACGACCGGTTGGGTAGTCCTCGACTTACGACCGGTTTAGTCCTCGACTTACGACCGGTTGGGGGTCGCGGCATTAAAAAGGTTGAGAACCACTGCTCTTAACTCTCATTCCCTGCCGTATAAGAGGCAGGTATTTTGTCAGCTGCACATTTCAACTTTGAGAACTTTTTGAGTGCCGGCAGGGGGGGAAGAAGTCCCTTCGTTGCATTTCTTCTCCCCAAGCCGCGATCGAAGGCGGCAGGAGAGGCTTCTCGAACCGAAAAGAACCGGCTTGAATCCAACCGGCTTCTCTCCGGGGTTCAGCACCGATGGCTTTTATTTATTATTCGAGGGCCGAGGAAAGGGTTAAGTTTGGAAGAGGGAAGCGAGAGAGGGGCGAAGGCTGGAAGAGTTGTCTCAGCGCCCCGCCCCCGCGCGTGTATGTGTGTGTGTGTGTGGAGGTCGCGCGCGCGCGGCGGCGGCGGCAGCGGGGAGGGGGGGGGAGAGCCGGGCAAACCTGGCCTCTCTTTTTCTCCGACGTCTCGACTCAGGCTGGGCAGCCTCGGGGCTGCAAGGGCGAGAAAAGCAAGGCCGCGTGCGCTCCGGGAAAAAGCGCTCCAGCCCAGCTGCTGGCCGTAAGACATGCGCATTGCAGAGCGCCCTCTCACCCCGCTCAGTTATGCCAAGTATGTGAGCCCGAGCAGCAGCAGCAGCGGCAGCGGCAGCAGCAGCAAAGAGCGAGAGGCGCCCAAGGACCAACTAGATCATGGCGTGCTGTAGCCAGCCGCGCACCAAGCTATTGCGCTTGTCGTTGCCGCCGCCTCCGCTTTGCTCCAGGCGCCACCAAGCAGCAGCAGCAGCCCTGCGCTCGACGGCAGGGAACTGAGGGAGACGGCCAGGCATGGCTGACCCTCTGCGTAGGACTTTCTCCAAGCTGCGAAGTAGGAGGTCGCAGCGAGTAGCCACCGGCGCCGCCGGGGAAGCTGCCGGCGACCCCGGCGAGAGCTGCAGCACGAGCGTCGGAGCCCTTGGAGGGAAAGCCCAGCGGAACCTGCACCTCCTCCATCCCTCCTACCGGGAAAACGGAGTGGCGACCCAAGCGTGCCCCGGGCTGGGAAGCCAGGTGGGCGGTTGCGAGGTGCTCCTCGTGTCCCCGCTGGAAGGGTCGGCCTTGCGGGACTCGGCTGCCTGGTCCCGGCGGGGAAAGGCGGAGATGCCTGGAGAAAAGTTACCGGGAGCCGCCGTGGCCCGCGCTTGCCCTCCGAGAAAGCGCGCGGAAGGCACGGCGCTGCAGCAGGCGAGCCCCCCGGAACTCCGCGCGCCTCCGCTGGCGGCCGAACTCTGCTTCTCCTCGTCTTCCTTTTTCCCGAGGGGCGCGGAGCCTCGGCCGGCCCTGGAGTGCGCTGGCGGGAGCGAAGACGACGACTATTACGATAACCAGAGGCTGCCTGGCTGGGGCTGCCAAGGGACGGCCCGAACGCCCGAAGCAGCGGCGCGGGGAAACAAGCGAGGCGACGCGGCCGCCGTTCCGGGTGCAGGCGGCGGCACCACCGGAGCCAACGGAGCGCGAGAGAGCACCGGCAAACTGCGAAGCCAGCTCCAGGAGGCCTATTACCTGTTGATCCACGCCATGCACGACCTGCCTCCGGCCAGCCCCACCACTGCAGGTCCGTCGCCCCAGCCTGCTAGCCATCTGCCCGCCTCTGAGGCAGCAGGGAGTGATGATTTACGCTGGTCTTTCTCCTGCGGCGGGGACGGATGCTCCCAGTTGCAAAGATCCGATCCCAGTGCCCAAGGCTCAGCCGAGAATCCCACCTGGCGCCAGGGCATCAGCAAGAGTCTGGAGAGCCTCTGCTTTGCCCAGCCTTCCACTTCCAAACTGCTGCTCCCGCCCAGATGTCGGAGCGAAGGTGCGCTCCAGTCTCTGTCTCAAGAGCCACTGGAGCCCCTTGGCCACCTGCTCCTGGAACCTCAAGAGCTTGGCACCAGCCAGGAAACCTGCTTCCTTGCAGCTGCCACCCAGGGCTCTGGCGACAACAGCTGTGAGAAGAGCTTCAGCAGCCAGGAAGCTCATCCCTCAGGGCTCCGGGAAGACCTGGAGGAGCTCTTGGCTCCTGAACTGTATGCTGCCCAGGGCAAAAGGGTGGATCCAGCAAGAGCAGCCGGGTGTAGCCAGGAGGGAAGTCCCCAGCACCCCTCAGCAGACGCCTCCCCAGGCCCCTTCAAGCCACCTGCTGTGACTGTTCGGAAGCTACAGAAATGGATGTACAAAGGACGCCTGCTCTCCTTGGGCATGAAAGGCCGGGGTGGGACAGCTGGGATGTCCCCCCCATCTTCCCGCACCAAGGTCACTGGGAGCTGCAGGCCACTTCTTAGCAGAGGAGAGGGGCTCACACTCTCGCCCCCTGCTCACTTGAATGGCCCGGGGGCCAAGGCCCGAGTATCACCTTCAGACCAAAGAATCTTGCTGGCAGGTAATATTTCTGTGGGCTCTTGTTTTCCTTTCAAGGGCCTTGTGAGCCTAAGGGCTTTGTCCCACTTTTACTGTTAAGATGTTTTCCCACTTTCTTGCTTCTCCGTGGTTGTGGAAGACTTAGCTTGTTGAATGTCTGCTACCCCTAGGAAACCAGCCATTTTGAAAGCTGACAACCATATCAAAGCCTCATGTACTCTGTGGTCTTTTTTTCCAATTGGCTTATCTCTTCAGTAGCTTCCAGAGGCAAAAGGTAGCTTCACTTTTCCAGCCTGGAGTACGTGATTTATGCAGTGAAATTGATTGAACCTTGTTTACACAACATTATACAATCCTCCTAATTTTTAACCTAGAAGGCATGCAAAATTCCTATGCCAAATCCTAAAATGTAAATAGCAGGCTAAGTTTGCAGGAGAGAAGAAGTCTCTGTCCATGTTTGTAGAGCACAGCTAGACATTTTCCATAGGGAACATACCATAGTTGAATTCCTTTTGGCATAACCTGCTGCATTATACAGTCTCGTTAAATGTTAATACTTGTGTAAATTTCTGTTCAATTTTGACAGTTTAAATGTGTTTCTTTTTTGCTGCATTATTATAGATTGAAACGTATGGTGTCATGCTTCTGGAACTCCTATTGCTAAGAGTGCAAGTGAGGATGAGAAATCAGCATATTTGACAATCCTTATTTAGTTAGTATCATAACCTGTGAAAAATTGCCATGACAACAATGTATACTCTAACATGTTACATGTAACATAGAAGTTGCTGTTTAAGGAATTTGGATACCAGGTGGAGGAAGTTAGGGTTTCCACATGGTATTTGCTATGCACCTACTTATTTCTCCCAATTAATATGAGTTCAAAAATTAATATGGATATTTCGACTTTCCCTATTTGAATGATCTCTAGATTGAGCTTATTGTAATTAAATGTGACCAGTGGCCATAGTGGCTAGGAATTCTCTGCCATCCAACACACTTAGGACAGTAAATTGAAAAATGAATGAAGCTAATAAAATTGGAGGGGGTAATGAGCATGATAGTCCAACACAGCTAGACTGTATTTAATACACAATTAGGGAAGTGGTTTCAGGAGTTGAAATAAAGGCTGTGTGAATATTTGATTTGCAGATTCAGTTCAAAAAGCTGATTTGGATAAACTGATTTGAATTGGTTTTGGTTATTTCGGATATTTTGCATACCCACATAGGAACTTTTTAAAAACTGAATTGACTATTTGATTTTCATAGACTCCTGGAAATATCAGTGACATAGAAATACTTTGCTCATCTCTTTCAAAATCCCTGTTTTCAAGCAGGAGCAGAAGTTGTGTGTCTGGTGAAATGTGTCTGGTGAAGCCCTGTGACCTCATTTTATTCTGTCTATTCTGAGGGGTGAAATATTCTAGGAAGAGCTGCCAACTCAGCATGGCCATTTCTAGAAAATGGCTTCCTTAGTATATTAATTGTGCATGTGTGGCTAAAGTGAGTTAATAACTCACTTATTCAAGTACCCATATGTGAAGCAATCTTTCTAAGTCTCATTCCGTTTATTTCTTTTTCCCAGCATTACAATAATTCAGCCTCAGCCTGAATTTCACTAAATATTAATAAAGGGGCCAGGGAGGAAGATGGGACAAAGTAGAATGAACTCTCTGTCATCTTTTAACGACAAAATTACAATGCAGGGAAAAAAATTGGGGGAGAGCTAACTAACTATGCCTTGGCTCCAGACCTGGTTTACTCTTATGTGCGGAAATTAGAAGTTGTAGATTTTTAAAATGGCAATCTGGTTAATTACTTGTTGGGATAATGATTTTTTTTAATTGTGCATGCCTATCTTATCATCATCCTGAATCAGTTCATTACAATATGAAAGCATCTTCATTGAACATTATGGACCAAATCTATTGGTCTGTTTCAGTTTTTTTTAGATTTTATAGGCTAGGTTTGAGAGAGAGTGACTACCCCAAATCACCCAATCAGCTTGTGTACCTAAGGGAGGACTAGAAACTACATCTCCATGCTCCCAATACCTTAAGCACTGTACCACATTGCTTTTGCATGCCTATATAGTAGGCAAGAAGGGTTATCTCAGAAATATGTGGCTTTACCAAATATTTAATTCAATCACTTGCATTATTGAATGATTCTGGTCGGGTAAATTATTTTTGTTCTTTAATAACTAAACATAGTCTTTTTACATGCATGGTTAGTGTGAATGGTTATGGAAACAAGTTATGTGTTCAGAATCCACTCTTCAGAATCACAGGTACCTATAACGTAGGAATAACCATCTTCTATTTTAATACCTTCTGATTTGTAGATTGAGAGCTAGTTTGGTACAGTCCCACATTAGGAACGAAGCACTGGGTGACTTTGAGCCAGTCACTTTTTCTCAGCCCTAGAAAGGAAGGAATGTCAAACCACTTTTGAAGGACCTTTCCAAGAAAACTGCAGGGACTTAACCAGGCAGTGCCCGAGAATTGGACAGAATTGAACAGTAGTAAAAAAGGATGATTTCTATTGCTACGTTAGCCTTCAAAAACAGAGATATTTATCTTACTATAGAATTAGGCAGTTTGATGGCTTCCTTGTATCTTGAACTTCAATTCCCATGAGTTAGCATAGGTAATAGTCAAGGTTTAGCGGAGTTTATGCATTTGTTAGATATGTCTCCTGTCTTTCATTCAGGAGCTCAGAGTGACATAGTATTCTCTTCTCCCTTTTTTTCTACAGCAGTCAATCTGTGATATAGGGTGGGCTAAGCAAGACTGAGTGGCCCAGAGTTTCCATAGCTAAGGGTAGACTTTAACATGGGTCTTCCTAGTGGCAGTCCAGCACTTTACCACAACACGATGAGGGCAGAATTATATGCCCACACTGAATTTCACAAATTCAAAATACCTGGAGGACATCAGGTTGATTGTCCACATTTCAGAAGCATTCAAGTTGCATTTGCTTAGTCTACCATGCTTAATCATAAAATCGGTTAAGTGCTGCATGGGTGTTCCATATCCACCCTCTGATTCCTTCTTTGAGTGAAAAAATATTGCTTCCAAGCTACCTGAGCTTGAGTTGATTGCTTTATTAATGGTGTGTGTGAGAGACTATACAAATATTTGCTTAGCCTCCCCAAATTATGCATACTTTCTTCATAGATGAATTGGAATCAATACCCAATGATTTCAGCAAGGTCTTCCAAATAAAGGTGCTTAAAGCTCTTACTATAGGGTTATTGCACTGACTTTAGCCTCTGTATAAAGTTAATAATTTTGTTTAGGTGAGCAGCTAGAAAAAGAGACTAGGGAAAGGAAATTCAGCTAGTACAACTGCCTACAAAGTATGTTGAATTTTCAGGAATTTTGCACATCTTTGTATAAATTCTCTCTGGGTATTGCTGGAAAATCCAAGAAGGACCCATCCCCCAACATTACTGTGTTCAGGAGAAAAGGCTCTTTACAGGTGTTTATGCTTTTCATAATGTTTGAAGAAAAACTAAATTACATTAATAGGCATTCCTTATCTTGCCCTTTTAGCAGTGTGTGGTCTCTCGTTAAATGTAGAATCAGTTACATTTTGGTATGGTTTCTCTTTCTTTCATGTTACCACTTTTCCATGTAAGTACATACTAAATTACTGTAGTAGAAAATGCTTTTCAAATGTGTAGCCACATTTTGTTTTATGTTCTGTTTTAGGATTATACCAGGTTTAAAGTTTCATTGCTTTAAATCCTCCTAGATTTATTACAAAACACTTCTTCAGAAAAATATAATTAGTAAAAGCATTCTAAGTATTGGTTGCAAAATACTATTATATTTCACGTATTGTTTTACAGGAGTAGGGAGGTTATAGTGTATATAATTATAATGTACCTTTTAATTGTACAGAGTTGAGTAGGCACAGTAAGAAAAGCAGATATGTTGAAGAAGTAAGATTTGCTATGTTGTGAATGATTTTTGGCATGTAGACCTATAGCATCTTGTTTGGAATTACAGTTTAAAGCAAAATATAAAAACTACTAGCACAGTGAGGAATTAAATGATAGCAAATTCAGTTTAGAATGAATTGTATTTTAAAACAAGGATTTCTCTATCTTTAAAAGAGACTTAGAAGAGCTTATTATGAGAATAAAAGCAGAAAGTGAAGAATCTGTGTTAACTTTAAATACAAAGAAGACAAAGTAATATCAGCATCCACGAGTTTACACTTGACAGTGAAGATAAGAAATAATGTTTTCTCAAATTGAAGAATAAAGATGGGCATTGTGCTTGAGACGTAACAATGGGTTTAATCCTAAAACCAATGCAGTACAATTGTGAGCAAGATCATAAAGGATCAGGTCATTTTAATAAGAGTAAAGAGTACTGGTTAAAGCAGGGGTCTTACAGTGGTACTGTACAATTGTGAAAGCTGTTTACTGTGTACTTCAAATTATAAGTTTGGAATTGGCTACTATACAAGTGAACAAGAAAGAGCAATCAATCAATCCCAGACCAAATAATGTCAAACTCATCTCTTGAAACCAGCAAGCAGAAACTTATATATTGGATATATAATTTTGCCTCTATCATATGCCCAAAGTCATCCTGATAAATGGAATTTGAAGAAGGGAATAGAGCTATAAATTACTAAAAACAGCCTTAGCTTTCATTGAATAGTGTTAACTATTACTTGAATTTTCTCTTAAGTAAGTGTAATATCATGAAACCTTAAACTTTACAGTTAACTTAAAGGAGCTCATTGAATTAAATATCTGAACAAGAGGTAAGCTCCCCATTTCTTGTTTAAGATATTGAACTTGGAAGATGCAGATTCAAGTCCTTGATAAATTATAGAGTTCATTGGGTAACATTCATTCGTTCGTTCTCTGCCTATCCTTTCAAGGAGATAAAAGTACAGACGATCCATCAGGTATGCCATCTTATCCTTCCAGAGGACATGATAATTCTGTTAAGTATGATTCTTGGTCATTTCGTGGACATGTCCAGTATTCTTGGCAAGAAGGTAGAAGGGATTTGCCAGTACTTTCTTCTGAGATTTTTTTCCCCTGGTCTAGACCAAATACTTGAGATTTTTCTTACGGTTTCCCTTTGGAGTCCTAATCAGGTCTGAACCTGCTTAATTTTAAGATCAGCTGGGACCCACCTAATTAAGCCCAGAAATGTGTGCACTGGCTCAAAAAAGGTTGTCTAATCCTGCTGTAAGTGATTATATCTTGTTTTTCTATGTTTTGTGTGACTAACTGATTTTTAAATATTTCTAAAAGGGATATGTTCCCATATTTGTTTGATTAGAAGCAGGAGGAACAGTTTTATTTAAAATTCCATCTTAAATAGGACTTGTTAGGTAGGAATATCTTACTTCCAGAAAAGCGAGGACCGTTCCATTGCTGTTCTACCGGTTGAAGCAAAACATCCTTACTAAGTGAGCATTTATTAAAGGATGCAATGGACATCAGATATGTATTGTTGTTAGCAGAAGGGGAAAGGGTTTGTCCCCTCTTTTTTGGCATTATCAGTATTCTTGGAAAATGATACAAATTCTGAGATTACCATAGTAACATTTGTACTGTGGTTATATCATGTCTGTTACTGCTGTTACTGCTGTCAATATATCAAATTACATAATTTAGTTTATACATAATGTAGTTTCTCTTAAGTTAAGAAGAGATTGCCTGACTCTTGAGTCAAGCTTGTCCTTTCTCAACTTGATGCCTTCCATAAGCAAATGAAATTACCTGCCAGTTTGGATTTAGTCTTTTATATGTGGACGTGGCATTTTTTAGCATTTTTAGGTAGATGTGTTGTGCTGTTTCTCTTAACATTGTGAGTTGATATTGCCCTGCCCTTCACTACTTTAAAAAAAAAAAAAATCCTTTCCAGCCTGTGTAATCAATTTAGTGGCATTTATTTTAAATCTTGAAGTGAAACACAAAATAGAAATAAATCTACATAATCTTGAGGACATAATCCTACAGCTTATGAAATATATTATCAGGCAGTTGAGTAAAACCTAAATTTATTGGGTTTAGTAGAGTAAATAAAATTTGCCATAGACTCATTAAAATAGATATAAAGGTAGTCATGCTTAAGACTGAATCCAATGTATTATGTTGACCATGTTCTGAAAAAATACTGTAAATTCTGTACCAAATATGTAAGCCATGCTTAATGAAGTACTTGAGATTTAATAACCAGTCTTTCTAGCATTAAAAAGTTGCATGGATGGCAGTAGAGAAAACATTATCAAGATTTTGGTAATAATTTGGCCATCATCTTTATAGATGACTAGCTTTTCAAGTTCTTTTTCTGTGGTAGTTTATATTTGATAGGTGTCTGTGGTTCATTTGGACTGTTACCTTTAAAACAGCTTGCTGTATTTCTTTCAGCACATTTTATTGCGTAGTATTTAATCATATTACCCGTGATGCTGTTGCACGGACAGAATAAATTTTGCCATTTTGCAACTGGACTATTATTATCTTCATAGATGAAATCTGATTACATTGTGTCATTTTATGGCTCTTTTTTATGTCGCAACGTTCTATGTGCACCTGAAACAATAATGACGACTTGATGGCATCTAACACACTCTTTTATTCCCTCTTCCATTTTATAGAGCTGATCGAAAATGTTTACATACCTTCTGTGAGCAGAAGAGAACTTAAGAACTTGAAATCCAGTGATGTTTCCGAGTGCAGGCCTCAGGTTGCTAGCATTACTGTGTCCAAGAAGCGGAACTGGTTACATCAAAGTTCTCTGAGAGTACCTAGTTTGGAAAGAGGAAACTCTTACAAGAAAATTTCAGGAGAAAATTACCAGGTACTGAAATCTTCCAGTCCTTTCTTTGAGCCAAAAATGCCTCAGACTTTTTCCAAATTTCTAGGACAGGAAAACCCTAGAGGAAGAGTCAATTCTGTACATGCTGCTGGGAATGGAACAAGACCTTTGGCATTACAAAAATGTACTTTAGATTTTGGTGAAGATAACGATGCAGATGATGAAGGAGAAATATGGTACAATCCTATCCCTGAAGATGATGAGCCCGAGTTCCCCTGTTTTCTAGGTAGCCATAATAATCACTTGGACCCCCAAGCCTTGAATTACAAAATAGCACCTGGGAATGATTTAATCAAAGTCATAGGGCATAATGAAGGCCTTCCTCAATCCTTAGACTGTTCTGGAAATGGTCAGCCTAGAGAAACCAGTCAAATAGAAAATGTGCATTCCGTGGAATGTTTGCAAACACAAAAGCCAAAGCCTGTATGCGATACTCTGACTGGCTCTGCAATGGACGAAGGTCTTAAAGCTACTATGGGAGGTAAGAGCAATGTAAACATTTAACTTAAAGTACAATTATGTCTGGCACCCCTACCAGTGTGGTACAGTCATGTTTTAGACAGGTGAAAATTCAAATCTTAACTTGGAACTAGTTATGCATAACCTACTTAGAGGCATAGATGTCTGTTTCACATGAGTAGCATGTTCAGCTGAAATAATTATTTGTACATATAATATATGCATCTCCAAATAATGTGTGTGCATCAGAATACATTTTTATAAAATTTCACCATATCTCAGACCTGTGGGAAATCTTTTTAGGCTTCACAATAACTCTTCATTTTTTAAAATTTAAGTCACACATGTGCTAAGGTGGCAATTTATTGTTTAATCTGGTAAGATTATAAAAATCATTAAAATGTAACTATTCTATAGAATTGGAAAGACATTTATTTGGTGCCATTCTGTGAAGTCCATTAAGAATCAATAACTGCTACAAAAATGTTGATTTTTTTTTCTCCTGCGGAAAGGTAAATTGCACTTCTAAAATAGGTGGTCCTCCTTAATTACCAATGCTAACTGAAACTAGGAACTCTATCACTAAATGATGAGGTGTAAGACGCAATGTGATATGACTGCATTAACTTACAGCAACAGATCCAGCATTCTCAGTTGCTATTGGTAGGTGAATCCTGCATGGTTACAGCCTCCTATTGTTATATGATCACTATATGTGACTTGCCAGCTTCCCCACTAATTTACTCGTCAGAAGCCAGCAATGAAAATTGCAAATGGCAATCGTGTCCTCATGGGACACTGTGGCGCCATAATTGCAAACCACTTGCCTGAATCGTGGTGATGTGGTTGCGACAGCCACAACAAAATGGACCTGTTAAGTCCCTCTTGTTCAGTGCCATCATAACTTTGAATGGTTACTAAGTGTATTTTAAGCAAGGATTTGTATTTCTTATACAGGTAACTTGGAGTATTGACAGCTTCCCTTTAAAATTAAGCTGGGTTTCATGTTACCTACATTTATTTTTAAAAAAATACATTTAACATGATTATTTTCTAATCATTTATGGGGTTTATGGGGTCTCTAACTAAAACCTTCTGAGCCTACATGGTGCAATCTTTTCTGGAAAAAAAATCTCTTATCCTAAAAGTAGTCTGAGGAAAAGACCTAGAGTACATATTTTATCTCATTAAATACCAACTAATTAATTTCTCTTTTTGAATCTTAACTACTATAGGAAGCTCTACTTCTGTTGATTTATTTTAACATTTTCATACTTGACAGTTTATCTGCTTTGAGATAATTTTTATATCCTTTTACATTTTAATTGTAATGCTTATTTATTACTCAAGTTTGAATGTAAATGCTGTGTTCATCACAATTTATTTTAAACTGTGGCTTTGGAGATCACATCTCAGTAAAGTTTCAATCATATGCCTAAATGTTATTCCTGTAAGTTATATTAAGCCTGAAGGACTGGATATGTCTATGAAATTCTGACTTCAAGTATGAAAGTTCATGGACTTTACATTTTATCTTACAATATTAAAGAGGGGATGTCCATGGAAAAATATCAGGATAATTTACATGATTTTCTACGTGTTATCCTCATTTTCAAATGTCAGAAGGAAAATTGCTTAATATAGTCTAGTATGCATCATAATTGTATAAAGTATTAAACCACTCCATCAATTTTAGCTGACTTCCGAATGATTCATATAATCTTGAACATACATCTCTGCAGATGTTTCATCAAAGATGCTTTGGAATGCTTATATACAGCCATGACATTTCCAGGCTTATACGATTGTTTTGGAAATTTGGAAACTTCACATGTGTGTATGAATTGCCCCTTCATTTTTTTCCCTTAGTAAAGTATCTATGTATGCACTTGTGTGCACAGGCAGCCAGGGTGGTTTCCATGAATTGGAAAAAGATGTGGCACCTTGAATGAATGAATGAATGAATGAATGAATGAATGAATGAATGAATGAATGAATGAATGAATGAATCCAGAAGAGAAGAATCCTTCTTGTTCTAAAATACCTCTTTCATTGAATACCTCTTTCAACCTCTTTCAATGAAGTAGTTAAATCAATTATAACTTTGGTAAAATTGAACTAGTTTTGGGGGGCATCCTATTTCTGTTTCTCTTATTTATTCTAAATGCTTATGTCATCACTTTGTAGTCACATAGCGGTCTGTGAGCTTTATCTTTACATGTCTCCTGTTACAGAAAGGCAAAACCAATCCTCAAATTATGTTTTTATTTCCAATGGTTTGAAAATAAATGTCTTTTAATTAATTTTTGAATTCCTTTAGAGGAGATATCGTATCTTTCGTCGTACATTGGAACAACAATGGTTATTAATAACTCAATGTTATTACCTAAAAATATATTTCTTCATAAGATGGAAAAAAGTATGTCCAATATGTGTGTGTGTGTGTGTGTGTGTGTGTGTGTGTTCCCAGAGGCAGGTCTCATGAAGCTCAGGAAGATTTTACTCCTAATGTATGAACATAGCACTGTAGTCTCAAGGTTGATGTGTTTGAGGAGAGATGATTAACATTAAGGGGGTTTACATCTTCTGTAGCAGCACTATTTACGGGTTTGTTTTTTTTGGCACATACTTATTTTTATGGCTTTTGCTAAAATGTTAATAATGGATTTTATTTACTAACTGGAATATTGTAAACTGTATTTGTACTGCAGTGTAATTCAATGGGGTTTTCACTAGTTTTAGTTAAGGTTTGTAACATATCTCCTTTACTAGAGAAAATTAAATAGGAACTTTCATATCATAGGCAAAAGGTCATTGCTTTATTGAATGTCTTGATTATGAAATTATAATGAACTCTGGTGACATTGTTTGTGAGTTTATCCTACACTGTCTCTTGTGTATGGAATTAATGAATCTATTTTAAGTATAGTTTTGCCTCTTGGGGTTTTGTGTGCATTGAATGAGGATCTCTTTCAATGAAATAATTGATGAGGAGACTCCCTACTGCTAAGTAATTGGCTTTATTGCTAAAGAATATTTAAGATTTCATTTAATCCTGTTAAGATATCTATTCATAACTGTTAATTTTAGTTAAACTGAAGATGACAGTTTACCTAGTCAAAATGACTACATAAAGGACAGTAGGCCAAAAGAAGCTTACATTGTGTGACTGTGAAGCGGTAAGCAAAATGTGTTAGGCTTATATGGATTTAAGATGGAATTGATAATTCTTTTGCTACGGTGATATTTTAAACACAATGAGATAGAATCATTGTAATATCTACACTTTGTTTGCTAGGTTTCTGTAATCTATCAGTTTTGTAATCCTGCTTCACTATTCTAGTAACATACATGTTATATGTAAGTTAGGGTTATATGTATGTTATGTTAGAGATACATGTATGTCTCTCACTCTCTCTCTCCTTTATTGCAGTTTAATAAACCAGCTATAGAAAATTGTATTCAAATATCCAAAATTAAATTGATGCTATCAGAGAAAAGTGCATACAGGCAATAAAATTTTTAAATTGAAATGATCAAAAAGGGCTTGATCAGGCCTCTCTCTCTGTCTGTCTCTCTGTCACTCTCTGACTAGAATTCATGGTCTCCCAGTTCCTAGACCAATGCCTTAGCACTACAGCAAACTGGCTCCCTAAAGCAATAAATGCTGGTAACTATATTACTTTCTTCAAATTTAATCATCAGTAAAAGCCTATGTCCTATGGTTGAAGAGGAGCAATAAATATGTTTATAAGTACATGTAGTCCTTGGCTTATGACATCAATTGCAATTGCTGTTCCTAAGAAACATGATTGTAAAGCATGACATCATGTGACCCATACTGCTTAATGAAAGGAATTACTGCAATCCTGGTTGCCATTTTTAAGTGAGAACTGTACAGATCATTAAGCAATAACCTCATATGAGTGCTGACTTCCTGCTGGCTTCTTCATTGACTTTGCTTGTGGAAAGCCAGACAGGAACATTGGAATTGTTATCATGTAACCATCTGACCCTGTGACAGATGGAATTTCAAGGATCCGTCATAAGTTCCTCTCGTTCAGTGCCATTGTAACATTGATAGGCCACTGAACAAATGGTCGTAATTGAAGGCTCTTTGTAATGGTCTTTCTTACTGCTTACTGCTTTTCTGTAGATGAGATAGCATAAAAAATGATCTATCTGTTTTTTTTCATCCTATGCAGAAACTTACATACGTTGGGCATAACAGTTCTGCCTGTGTTATATGCCCAAAGTTGTTCTGATAAAGGAAAGTTGAAGCAAGGGGAAGAACTTTGAGCTATTACTAAAAAAATGCAGGACAATGAGCATTTATCTATACAGGCATCAGGAAACAACCCAAAGTCAGGGGCAATGGAAGAGTTACTATATTGGAATGATAACCAATGGAAAATATACTGAAATGGATTGAAGTTTTACAGACAAAACATCTGCAAGACAACAACCATCAAGGGCTCCACAGTTCAACCTATATATGAACTACATATATTCCCTTCTGTTGAATTGAATTAAGATCCCATTGTTCAATATAACCTTAACTTTGATTGTGTGATGAAAACTATTGCTTGCATTTTTTGCTTAGGCAAACTAATAATATAAAATTATGTGCTGTATTTGTTTTATCATCCAGTGCAACATACAGATAAACCAATCCCAGTTCTTATACAGTACGTTTGCATGTCTTTGTTGTTGGTAGAGAAGTGGGGAAAAATGCACTGTGGAGATGTTAAAAAAGATTAAATGCAGGTAGTCCTCATTTACTGACCATTCACAATTACAACACAAATGAAAACGCAACTTTAAAAATGACTCCTTTTTTGACTTTATGACTAATCTTCACATTTGCCACCTTTGCAAGTCTTTAAGCAAAGGAAAGCTGAAGTAAGATCATAAGCATATTTGTGCTTTTGTTTAGTGACCGCTTTGCTATTAACAGAGTTGTTGGTCCCAATTGCAGTTGCTAAATGAGGACTACCTGTATTGTAGAACAATGAATGCTTTCATCATGCTTTATCCACTTACTCTGTTCCAGTGTTTCTCAACTTTGGCAACATGGCTGGCTGGAGAATTCTAGGAGTTGAAGTCTACACATATTAAACTTGCCAATGTTGAGAAGCACTGCTCTATTCCACTTCCCCCATCTCTCTCTCACCCTATGCCCCATCCACAGCCAGTTATAATAATGACTAACAAAAACTGCAGTGGTAACATCATGATGCAAGCTCTGCCTTTTTTAAACTTACGTTGCAGCATTACACACAAGTCCCAAAGGGCATATGCTTTGTAACGTAACAATGCATGTTTCATCACTTGCTCTCTTTTACCACTTCTGCTGTGCTGGTGTCGATTCTGCACCACTAGCCTTACCTCCAAAGTTCTGGATACAAAAGTGACTTACTGACTCCTCTTTATAAAAAAAATAAGTAGCGTAGATTTTTCTTTCAATGCCATGACTTTGTTCGGATATCTAAATCTGGCCCCAGAACTGTTCCTCTTCAAGGATTACTAAAAACAGTCTTAAACTACGTGGCACAGAAATGTTTCCGGATTTGCATTCCCAGAATATGGCACGGTGCTTAAATTGCTACAGACTCCTAAATCCCTTAGAATTTATTGTTTTTATTTTCCCTAGTGCAGCAGTTTGTCATTCCTCTTGCCATTAAAAAACATTCTAGAGCAAAAGAGCAGCTTTTTCTTATCACAAAGTATAAGCACTGCCTGTCCTAGGTGGAAAAAAAACCCCTTTTTAGGCAATTGCAAGCTTCTCAAAATAACTTTGTCTTTTCATTGCAATTGCTATTTCCATCTTAACTATAGTGTTTAATGGTGAGGATTTTGGAGACAATGTTTATAGAACTATGGCTAGTTCCTTTCAGGCTTCCTTTAGAAAATTAGAGCAGGTACTATTTTAAGTTAAGGGAGAGACTGAAATGAACTAGAATCTGTATGGAATTTCCTGAAGTCTAGTAGTCTATATTGCTTGTAATTTTTATCATACTGTTTCCTTTTTTTGCACAAGAGTTGTGGTCCTTTTGAATTTTTAAGGCTTTCGAAGCAGGTATAGAAACATATAGCTTTAGCCTTCTGAAATAATGGGAAAACATTTTTGACCAATTACCTCAGGAGCTACTTGTTCGCTGTGAGGACTGCCAAAGCTCATAACTATTACATAAAAATGGATGATGATGATGATGATGATGATGATGATGATGATGATGATAATAATAATAATAATAATAATAATAATAATAATAATAATAATAATAATAATAATAATAAAAGTTGGAAGGGACCTTGGAGGTCATCTAGTCCAACCCCCTGCTTAGGCAGGAAACCCTATACCATTTCGGACAAATGGCTGTCCAGTCTCTTCTTAAAAACTTCCAGTGTTGGAACATTCATCGCTTCTGGAGGCAGGTTGTTCCACTGGTTAATTGTTCTAACTGTCAGGAAGTTTCTCCTTAGTTCTAGGTTGCTTCTCTCCTTGATTAGTTTCCATCCATTGCTTCTTGTCCTGTCTTCTGGCGCCTTGGAAAATAGCTTGACTCCCTCTTCTTTGTGGCAGCCCCTGAGATATTGGAACACTGCTATCATGTCCCCCCCCTTGTCCTTCTCTTCGTTAAACTAGACATACCCAATTCCATCAACCGTTCCTTATATGTTTTAGCCTCCAGTCCCCTAATCATCTTTGTTGCTTTTCTCTGTACTCTTTCTAGAGTCTCAACATCTTTTTTACATTGTGGTGACCAAAACTGGATGCAGTATTCCAAGTGTGGTCTTACCAAGGCATTGTAAAGTGGTAAAGTGGTAGTGTTCACATATGATTCAGGTGATTGGAGGTAAAGGCTTCTGATGGAACTGCTTATAGGAAAAGCAAAAAAGCCCTTTCTCGAAGCATCTTTCCAGTTACCTCTTGAAATTAGGACTGTGCAGTATTTTGGATCATGGTAAAAGGTTGTATAGTACTTTGTGTGGGAGGCATGACACCTGTCTGGAAATTGTTAGCAGAGGTGTCTTTGCCTGGAATTGTATGTCTGTCCTCTGCAACAACAGCACAATTCTATAATGAGGATTTTATAAAATTCTTACATGTGCATACACACATACACAGGCAAAAGAGCTGTGTACTGCTTTAGAAATAATTTGGAGAGGTGCTTCAGGTGCTTGCACAACTGCTTTGTGCAGCTGCCAGACATTTCAGGGAAAAATGTGGCTGCTTAAAGAGTTGTAGTCCAGTGTTACATTTGTCTTTTTGGAACAGATTCTGAAGCATTGCAGATAGACAGATAATTAGACAGACAGGCAGGTAGATTATGGATATCACTTATATAGATTTCTGATTTAGGATCAATACATTGGACAATTGGGAGTTGCGTGGTAATAAAGTTATAGTTATATGACTTTTCATAATTTTCTTTTTCCAGAGAAATTTCAACAGTGAGATGGTGGAGTATAAATTTAATAAATAAATATCTGCTAATACAAACCTTATATTACAAAATATTACAAAAAGGAGTACTATGAATATTGAACCATTTCATAAGTCTACATTGCATAATTAATGTAAACAGAATTATCAGTGTTAATCATAAACACTTTTGGCTTTCAGAAACTCTGGTGGATTTAAATCCTTCAAAAAAAAATAGGGCTTTTATTGAATAAGTGAAATCATAAGTTTGTACAGAAGTTTATACCCATTGCATAATTTTTAATATACTGTGTTCAAAACTGTTTATGCTGAAAGGAGATTTTCTGATTTGATCAACCATATGACCTAATGGAGAAAACACCCATTTTCCTTTTAGTAGGATTTAAAAATAATTTGTAAAAATGGAACACAGAGTTAGAAATACCAACTGCTGACAGCCTATAGTGACAATATCACTTACAATTATCGGTTGGTAAAATAGTTCTAGTGCAGGGGTAGGCAACCTTGGCTCTTTTATGACTCGTGGACTTCAACTCCCAGAATGCTGGCTCAGGAATTCTGGGAGTTGAAGTCCACGAGTCATAAAAGAGCCAAGGTTGCCTACCCCTGTTCTAGTGGATTTCAAAAAGTTGTCTGTGCCCTCTCTGTGTATGTAATATGTGGTTGCTATAATGGCAAGAAAGGTTCCAGTGTCCTTTTGACATTATTTACCATTCCAACAATTAAGGAATAGGAATTCTTTATAATTCTTCATGAAGCCACCGGAAGTTTGAGATAAAATGTCAGGAATGTTAGATTGACTTCTCAGTTTTTTATATTTTGGCTTGTTTTTCTAAGCCTTTGCCAGAGGCTTCTGACAGAGAAAGATTAATGTGAATTAATTAAAACTTTGCCCTGATTACTATGGAATGCCTCAGTGCAACCCACTAGTGAGACTGTGTGGTGATTTGCAGTACAAGAGAGGCCTTTGTCCAGTTTTATCAAATACCACATTTTTATGAGCTGTTGCCAAAAAAGCACAGCGGGTGTGCTAGAAATAGTCTATTCCATGTAAGGAAATAGCCTCAATACAAGTAAAGCAACTGAGCGAAACAAGAACTTTCACTGAGGCTCTGGAAACATACTTTGTGCAGTATAAACTTCATCATTTTTTAAAAAACAAGGCCTAATTGTCAATTTCCAGCAAGAAAGAGAGTTATTTAGTTCCTGTTTAAAGAAAATAACAGGGGCTTTGTAGAACGTGGATTGGTGTTATTTATTTGAGCCTCAGTTTCTAATTGGGTGGGCTGCAGAAAAAAATGGAATGATTTGTGTGATGATGTAGAAACACAGTGCCTACTTGGTCACTAAGCAACAGGGCTTCAATCAGCAGCATCCTAAAATTGTTTATTTGTTTATTTAATACTTATGTTGCCCAGCTCTCTTATAAGGTGACCCCAGACCATAATATACTGTAGGTATCTGAGTAGTGATAGGGGGATTTGATGATGTTTTTATAAGCACTTGCTTAGTTTTTGCTTGGTTATTTTTCCTTTGAATGTCTGAGCTAGGCAGTCAAACCTGGTTGCTTGTTTGGATGGGAAAACAAAATTAAATTAAGGGTCAGATGCACATTTGCTTTACTTTTTAGTGAGTAAATGTGCTCTCTGTAGTATTTATGGTACAAATGAGCAAATGATGGTCTGGAGGCCCATTCTGGTCCCTTTGATGATTTTGATTAGGCTAAGTTCTGTGCTTTCCAGATGTTATTTCTTGTCCCTTTGAGTATATTTTAGAATGCTAGAGGAAAAAAATAAAGAATAAATTATTTTTATTGTCTCCCAGTCCTATAAGAAAAATGGCATTGTATTTTGTGGCGTAAGGTAAAATGTGTCCATAAAGCTTTCCAAAATCCCTTTATTTTTGAAATACATACAGAAAAATACCAACTTGACAAACCGCATGGCTGAAAGTCAGCATTTTTTCCACCTTCATATTCTGGCAGTTTGATCTAGTGATGTCCTGTTGTCTCACAAGGGATACTAGAGGGTAGGCCCCTACACCCAATTATATTGAATTACAGTTGACAGTCTGTACTGAACATCTGCTTTTAATCCTTAGGTATATGAAATTGCTGAATTTAGAACACAGTAGAGTTATTGAATATTTAAATATTCTAGAAATAGAATATTTCTATTACGTCTATAATAGAATTAGACCAGGGGTTCCCAAGCAGGGGTGCTCACACCCCCTGGGGGTGCGAGACGATATTCCAGGGGGTGCGAAAACTTGGGTTTTCAAAATTATAGTGTATATGCATAATTTGTTGCCGTTATTTCGAACTTTTGTAAGAGGGTGCGAGAATATATCAGAAGCATTCTAGGGGTGCGGGGTATAGAAAAGGTTGGGAACCACTGAATTAGACGTAGACTTATTGGTCAGTAAACATAGTTATGGTGTGAAGATGTTTAGGAAAGCCTTCCACTCCCATGAGGTAAAAGCCATGAACAAAAGTTTATGGAGGCTCATCTTTCACTATGAAAAACTATGTGGTGTATAAATTGCTACTATTGGATGCTGTATTCCAGTTTTATATTTTTATTTATTTCCTCCTATTAAACTGTTTTTTACAAAATACTTTGAATAAGCAAATAACTAATTATGAATCTAATGTTGATTAACTTATTACATTGGTTGTTTATGATAGTCAGATTTCTTTGACAAATGTAATAAACATTGTTTAAGAAAGGATTTATTAGTGGATTCAAAGAGATACGTCATGTTGGAACTTTGTGGAGAATTGGTTCCTAATATATCATACGTTCACTCTGCCATAATGAGAAGAGGCATACCTGTTTGTTTGCAAAGAAAAAAACCATAAAAAAAGCAAATTACTGTGAAATAGCAGTACCTTTGAACCATCTTTGAAATCCATAGGAGCCCTAAAGCAAAGTAGTTCCATTTCTCCCCCCCCAAAAAAACTTTTTCAGAACTTGAGACCGTAGACAAAACATAGAATTTTATTTTCAGAAGAGTTGCTGAAACAAAACAGCTGCATTCAGCTTCTCCTTTGAAAGACATCGATTTTAAAATATGCAAGACAACAAAACAAGCAGAATGGTCCATTAGCAGAGGGATGGGTCAGTGATTCCTTGGTAGCATCTGTCTCCTTTGTGTCTTTTAAGGAAAGGGGGACACATGTTCTTGGTTGTTCTGGCACACAGGAAGGGGTATTTATGGGAATAATGTAGACCAGTGGTCCCCAACCCCTGGACTACAGCCCATTACAGGGCCTTGAGCCCTTCGGAACTGGATTGCAGGCCACAGAGATAATGGGCAAGTGCAAATGGAGCTGTTCATGCATGCCTGCTGCTTCTCGCGCGGAACCAGTGATGGCGAACCTTTTAGAGACCGAGTGCCCAAACTGCAACCCAAAACCCACTTATGCATCATCGGGTGCCGGGTGGGCGTGGCCCATTGGCTGGGTGTGGCCCATTGGCTGGGCGTGGCTGCGGTGGTAACAGCAGACTGGGTGGGACTAAAAAGTTCAATCAATCAATTCCAAGTTTTTTTACAAGTTTTTTTTCCCCCCGCGAGAAGTTGAAATTGACTAATTGATTGAACTTTTTTTTTTTTTTTTGCACAAGGCAGCGGAGGCCTAAAGCGAAAAGGTTTTATAAAACCCAGCTGAAGGCCTAGGACTGGGGCGATGGCGCGCGTGCCCACAGAGAGGGCTCTGAGTGCCGCCTCTGGCACCCGTGCCATAGGTTCGCCACCACTGCGCGGAACCATCCCCTCTCTTCCTCCCCCCCCCAGTCCGCAAATCCAGGAAGGTTGGGGAACTCTGATGTAGGTGATGCTCAGCATCTTTCTAAATAGACTTTTTCAGATCACAACAAAGAAGTAGTTTTTTATTTACAAGTATTCTTTTTTTATCTTTTCTTTCTTTTCTTTTTTCGAAGGTCCTGGAATCACGTCTGCAAACAAGGCGGAGACAGGAACTGCAGAATATTCTCCTCCAAGCCCAAGCCCATTGAAAAAAGGTGGCTCAATAAACTGGCCTTTCCCTGATAAAATAAAATCCCCAAGAACCGTCAGGAAACTTTCCATGAAGATGAAAAAATTGCCTGAACTCAGCAGGAAGCTCAGTGTCAAAGTAAATTCAAGCCATAATAGCTCGGACAATTCTTTGTTGCTTAAAAATAATTGCCAGGAAGTAAGCCATGCACCGTTAGCTTCTTCTGGAAATGTAACAGCAGCTGCTAGCAGGAATGTCATAAGCCGGTATCATCTTGATAGCAGTGTATCCTCTCAACACAGCTATAAAAAGAAAAACAGGGGGACTTCCAAATCCTCCAGCAAAGGGGGCTACCTCAGTGATGGAGACTCTCCTGAGCTTATAGCAAAATCAGGGAAATATGCAGCTGAAAGGAAAGGAAAGGAAGTATTTGCAGGTAACATGGGTAATAAATCAGAAATAGACATTGATGCTTTTCGACACTACACTTTTGCTGACCAACCCAAATGTTCCCAGTACATATCTGGACTCATGAGCATTCATTTCTATGGTGCAGAGGATCTGAAACCACCAAGGATGGACTCAAAAGATGTCTTCTGTGCAATTCAGGTAGATTCAGTAAATAAAGCAAGGACCGCTTTGCTGACTTGCAGAACAACATTTTTGGACATGGATCACACTTTCAACATAGAGATAGAAAATGCTCAGCATTTAAAATTAGTGGTTTTTAGCTGGGAGCCCATGCCAAGGAAAAACCGGGTTTGCTGCCATGGTACGGTAGTTCTTCCTGCTCTTTTTCGTGTGACGAAGACTCATCAGTTGGCAGTAAAACTGGAGCCCAGAGGTCTTATCTATGTCAAGCTAACTCTTCTGGAACAGTGGGAGAATTCTTTTGGTGGAACAAATGGAGAACGAGAACCGATACTCTTTGGAATTGATGCTCGGAAAGTTGTTGAGAAGGAAAATGAAGGTTTGATGGTTCCTCTCTTGATGAAAAAGTGCATTACGGAGATTGAAAAAAGAGGTTGCCAGGTAAAGAAGTAAAGTTTTGCTCTGTCAATATTTCATTGTCATTGCACTATATACATTGTCGTTTAAATCCAAAGAATACAACATCCTATAGCCCTTCATCTTCTTCATTTGGATAGCTGGCCATTATTATGGTCTTCTTAACATTAGGGTACAAGATGAGATGAATAAAAAGAATCATCTGTTGAGAAGCCTACAATACTTTTGTGTTTGTCAAATTTTAGCTGACTGGCCTTTAGGATTTTCAGACCTCTAGTGTAATGGTGGCATTTGTATTTATAAAGGCAGAAAAATCTCAAACAGGATGTAGGATTCAGAAATTGCAATTAAACAAAACTGAGGGTAGAGGGTTTTTCTTGTAGGGTAACTTTATATGTTGCTTCTGTGGGAATTGTAGACACTGCCCTACAGTATTGCTAGTATCACAGGACTGGTGCATCATTCAGTCATAATAGGATTATTTACCTTCAGTTCAGGCAACCTATATCTGATTTTTTCCCCATCTCAAAAGCTTAGAAATTATGAAGCCCGTTAAAATGATTTCTTCCTGCCTTCCTGAAATTTGTGGGAAGCCAAATTATTTTAAAAAGTTGTCTAACATGACTATAGCAAATGTTTGGCATGAGCTGTAAGGAATTTATTTTTCAGTATAACAGGTAGCCTATCAGCCACCATGCCTTTAAAATCCACAGTGTGGATGTTTGACAGGGTTAAGAAGATGGTCCAGAGCAGCCTTAGACATAAAGATACATGTAGAATATGTACATGCGGGTTAAAAACATAAGTGGGTAACAAGAGTCCAGGAACACCCACAAATTCACCCCAGTATTCAGTAAATGGGTGTCACTGGAAATCTTTACTCATTGAGAGCAAGATTTCCTATTATGGGAAAGCTAAATGCCTTGTGTTTAAGCCTTTAGATCTCAGGTTATAAATGCAGCCATGTGCTTTACATTGTCCCTTAGCCCACAAGAATGTAGTGATTTTAAAGACCATTAATCTAGAAATTTCCAAAAGGGGATTGAAAAAATAAGAAAAGTCTAGCAAATATATTGTGGTTGAAGTTTTTGTGGTCTAGGTTCTAGGGAAAAATGTAATAAATGAGTTAATATTTAAAGTACTATAATACTCTTTGGTATTTAATGTTGATGACTAAAGCTTTTTTATACTGCTTTAGTTTATATTATAAAACAATTGTTTATCCAACTTCTCCATTTGTTAGAGAAAATGTAATCCTGAATTTCAAGTAGCATGTAAACATTTAGCTCTGGTTTGGACTCTATAACTGTAACAGGATGTATTTAGATGAGAAATATTTTCTCATCTAATATTATATTCAGTATCTCACTCTCTTACATTGCATCGTACAGTAACAATGCTTCATCCTACAACTGAAATAACATTCATTTGTAATAATGATGCATCTAAAAGAGTGAGTGTTACACATAGTTTCTACATGAGGTGCCGCGGTTATTAAACTTGTATTCCACCTTCCATTAAAAATGCTAAGACAATACATCTTTCTTGCTGTAACTTATTTTCCCTTTTATGTTACCTTTAATGGAATTGCCTTTTGAAAAAACTCTTAGAGATTAATTATACTTTTCTAGGAAAGAAGCAATCTTTCACGGTATGATTTAGATTTTTGTTTGGTTTGGTTTTGTGCTGAAACTATGTTGGTCCATTCCTTGAGGCATATATACCGTATTCCTAATTAGAAGGGTTCCTAATCTGAAGAGCCTTTTAAATAAGTTTTACTGCTAGCAAATTGCCTGCATACGATTTCTTGAGAGTTACATGATATTTGGCTATGCTGTGCAGAAAAAAAAATGCTTCTCTAAAAATAGACACAATTTCTTTGTCCAAGCTGCCATAAATGCATATAATTAATTTATTATAAAAAAGACAATGATAACAGTGGTTTTTTCCCCCATTTTCTCCCCATAACAATAATAACCATGCCAGGTGTGCTGCATCAAGGGATAAAGACTGGGTTTGCATATTATGGTAACCAATGGTTTATTTAACCTTATTTAATTAGATATTTATATCTGGTTTTCCATAGCACTCTCATCTATAAATATTACTTTACAGCTCACACTCAGTGCAGACAACCCTGTAAGAATAGGGAAAGGGCCACCCTCATTTCAGGATGCAAACTTCTGTATTTCAGAATGAATGGCTATCCCTGAGAAAACTCCTCCAGCATCCTGTTCCTTGACCACTTGAGGAAGAATTCTAATAGAGTAGGCAGGTAAAGTCTACTAGGTTAGACAGTGCTGAAGTTAAGGTGGACTTAAGCCATCAAGTTGATCATTAGGACTGAACGTAAAGTCACTCTGTAAGCGTACAAGCGTCTCCCCTGTCCTATTATACCACTGCATTCATTACAATTAAAATAGCTCTTTCCTCTCTTTTGCTTAGTGCAGTCAGTATACTTAATACAACATGGATAATCTTGCCTTTTTTCTGATAGGCTTTATTTCATACAGGGTTCCCTTCTAGTCCTCTTAGGGTCTTTCATGGACATCTTGGTACCTTGAGCCTATTTAAAATTGTATTTCTGTCGGATATTTGATTTGTTAAACTAAATGAGGTTGCTCTGGTAAGATTTATATTTTATTTCTAGGTTGTAGGGCTGTACCGTTTATGTGGGTCGGCAGCTGTGAAGAAAGAACTCCGAGAGGCATTTGAGAAGGATAGCAAAGCAGTTACTCTGTGTGAAACTCAGTACCCAGATATAAATGTGATAACAGGTAACAAATTTGCTTTTTTTATAGAAGGATAAATAAATGCTCAGAACTTCTTTTACATCTGGCAATAAGGATGGAATTTAATTAACATATCAGCTACACACGCACACTGAAAATGATACATGTTCATATTATCTACTGTCTTATAAATCAGAAGGGGAAAATGTAAATAATCATATTCCATATTATGCCCCAAATAGCTTCCCTGCCTTTTGTCATAGGTTTGCACAAGTCTTTCTTAAATATTTATTGTACTTGAGTCTGTGCAGTTGTACATTTGTTCCAAAAAAGTGTACATTCTTGGTTTCTTATGCAAGAAAGTTAATTATTTCTTTCATTTGAAATGTTTGGACTGTGAATAGCATTGCTTGTGCACCTCAAAAATATTCAAGAGATGTTAGAGCATTCACAGGTATGCAGAGATTCAAAAGGCTTTGGTGGTAGAAACATCTCAATAGGATTTTGCCTCCAAAAAGTAAGGACCAAGTTTGCACAGTACAAATCAATAGTGTGTATTTTTGCAGGCAAGAAATAAGTGGAGGATCTGCACCATTTTGTTACATTCTAAAGCAGGGGTGTCAAACTGCGGGTTGGATGCATCATAGCGAAACCGCGCCCACCCCATTGCCAGCAATGGCAAAAAAGCCGTGATACGTTGCTACATGTCACATGACGTTGTGAGTTTGACACCCCTGTTCTAAAGTATCATCTCCAGTATAAATGGTTAGAAATATCATTCTTGGGATACCATCTTGAATCATCTGCTAAATTTTCTCAGTGTTTTTACATTGTCGCACAGTTGAATAAAATGTTCACAACTTCCTTTTTAAGTAAAATTTCTGTTTTGCTCTTCTTGGAGGACGTGAAGGTCTCCAGAGTGGAATTTCCTGTGGGGATGGACAGTTTCAAGCAACATTGTTTGAATTACAGCTATTTTGGAATTAGAAAGTCTCTTGTCATCTTGCCTCTTTTCTTTTGAGCAGTCGCAGCTGCTTTTATTTATATGCACGGACTCTGAATTATAGTGTTCCCCATAAAGAGTTTTGCTGTCTTAGAACAAGCATCCATCCTTAGAACTAGTATCCTGTTTTCATCGGAGACCAGCCAATTGTTGTGGGAAGTCTACACACAGCACTTCTGAGGAACAGACCACACTTCTTGCATGTCCTTAGCCTCTGTTATTCACCTCTGAACATGTCAGAGTTACATAACAAAGTTGTTAGACATGTCGATAACAACTTTTGATATATAAGCCTTTAAAGAAAAAGCCTTGTAATCTAATGGTTGTATTATAATCTGTGAGGTTATATGCAATTATTTTTGTGCTTTAAAACTACAACATTAAAACCCTTGGCCCAATCCAGTGATATCAAAAAGTCCCTGCAGTCCTCAGAAGTCAATAGTCAATGCAGACGGTCTCCTCTCCCTAGAGCAAAATAGAATTTTATAGTTAAGAATGGTAAAAATAGCACATATTTTCTGCCTGCCACATATATTCAAGTGCTTGAATGTTTAATATGACACTACTGAATTGTTAATCTTGTCTTGTAAATCTTCAAAGCCCTTACTTATGATTTATTTGGGGCATGTAGCAATGCAGGGATAGTTTTATGTCTTATAGTAGCAAGAATAGAAACTGGAATCAGCTGCTGAGTTTCATATCCTAAAAATCCCAGCTTTCAAGTTTAAAAAGATACCTCTCAGTCATCATTAATCTTAGTTTATCAAACAGCACCTGTTGAAAGTTCAGTAACTGGAAGGAGTTGATTTGATTATTTATTTCTCATAGCAAGTGAAGTTCTGCTCTTTGGTGAGAATGCCAAGCAATCAGACTTTTCTCAACTTCAAGGCTGCAGAGATTTTCCCCCCCCCACAGTTCCCATCATTCCTTACTATCAGACCTGAAAAAAAGGATATTGATTGTTCAGCAGCTGCTTGGATAATGTAGAAGGGTACTTCTGCCTTAGGGGGCAAACTTGATAAATTCCTCATCCAACTTATTCTGCTTTGGATCATTAGAAATGAAATTTATTTGAGTTCTGTGGTGGGTAGCAGAACTGTTGCTGCTATTGCTCGTATGGGGCTCTCTCTCTGTTTCCAGTCAGAAAAGCTCATTACAGCTATTAGCTTGATTGAAATCCCTCAACTCCCAGCTGTTCAACTGACAAAAAAAACTCAACTTCCTTTGTCTACTCATGAGGAGCAGCTGTCCTGAGTTTTAGTGGGTGATCTCACAATCTCTCCCTTATCTGGATAGACCGAGCCAGCCAGAATTCACCTCTGGCTGTCAGTCTCCACCGCAATGCCATCCCTGCTTTTCGGGGATGTCTAGTTTATTATGAATCCTCAACAGGGAGAAGATTGCAGGTGACATCAAATTATGAACCCTGTTCTTAGAATATGGACGAGTAAAAGGGTAGAAAATATCTCTGCTGGTCTAATTAAAATGAGCACTGCTGTGGAATGGATTTACATTTGTAAAGATTAGACTGGAGCATAGTAATATATATATTACTAATAAATATATATTACTAATAAAGTAGTAAGCATTGTTCTTGATACTAGTGATTTGCCAATCTTCAGAATTCCTCTTCAGTGAAAAACCACTTTGCATTTTCCTCAGGAAATGCACATTTAATTATTAAACCTTGACTCAGAAATGTTTCTGTGGCTGGCACTGGCTTACAGTGAAATGCACATGTCATTCAGAATATTGTGCCTTAGCAAATTTAGCAGCTGGCTGATTTCTGATATTTCTGCCTCATGTCTGTTTCCAGCCATGTGAACTCTCTTGTAGTAAAGCACACCACATAGTTGACAGTTCAGTGGGTTAGAAAAATGAGAAATTAATGAGGTGGACTGGAGAAGTATGCATTTTCTCTGGTTACTGCCTATATTCTGTGCCAGCGATGATTGGAACAAGAAAAATAAAGCTGTCAGGAGATGCTAGTCCATAAAAATAACTGCCTTCTCTTAAAAGTCTCTAAAAGGAGAGAGTGTAGGGTCAGAGGGCTGATAATTTCTTTGGAGAAGAATGAAGCAAGAGAAAGTGTTTTGAAAAGGAAAGACCAGGTGACTTGATTGCAGAGCTCAGTGTGAATCCTTTGAAAAAACATTCCAAAAGTGCCTTCCTGTTGATGAGCACTTTTAAAAAGGCATAGCAGACTCCTTTCCCCCTACTTAGGTATTTTGTGCTGTCTGTAGAGCAGTTTTGTTTTTTTTGCTAGAAAGATAGTAAAAATCTTTCGTGATTAGTTCCCCTACTCCTAAACTTCAATATATCCCGGCCCAGAAGTGTTATTTACAAGCATTTGACCCTGCTGTTGATTTAAGCCTTTCCTAAACTGGGATTATCTAAAGCAGAGATGTCCAACCTTGGCAACTTTAAGACTCGTAGACTTCAACTTCCACAATTTCCCAGCCATCATTCTGGGAGTTCAAGTCCACAGGTCTTAAAAGTTGCCAAGGTTTGGACATCTCTGATCTAAATTATAGTATGTCTGGAGATTATAGGAAGGTTAGTTGAAGCTACCTGCACAGCATCAGGTTGAGGAAAGTTTGGTTTAGATTGCTAATTTGTGGACAACCTTTACTTGAAACATTTAGACAAAAAACAGCCCTTTAACCTGGAAGATTCTGAGGGTGGCACTGAAATTGTGTAGTCCCAGAAACTTTCTGAATTCCCCTCTATGAAGAGTAGAAATGGAGGCCCTTATTTTACTCTTAAAAATTCTGTTCTCTTAACAAAGTCTTCAATTAACACAGTTCACATTACAGTTGGGTCATAGGGTAAGATCTGTGGTAGGCACACTGAGACTTGCAACAAGTTTTGCTTTGTTAAGAAAAATTCAGCAGTGGTATTTCTGTCATGGTTTGGGGATTAACAAGGCCTTTATTTGGCAGATACTTAAATTGGTATCTCAGCTTCCTACTTTCAGCTCTTTGTTTTCATTGTGCATTAAACAGTACTATTAATTAAGGCACAGCTTATGTTCAGCGGCATGCACGAACAAAATAGGGAGCAAAGCAATTAATATCTGAGTTTAGATTTTAATAGTTTGGGGAAATGATGTATCTGTTTTTGGGCCTTGATATTTTATAGCCCAAAATGTAGCGTGGGGATTGGAGAGATTCCTGAAATAAACAGGATGTTGTGGTTTCAGCTGCACAAGCGAAGAGATTGTGTAGTTTTTCCTAAGATAGTGGTGGGCAATGTTGGAAAGGGTGAAGAGGTGCAAATAAGCTTTTCAGCCTTTTAAGTAAGCATAGGATGCCATCTAGTCATAGGGAAGAAGCAATCAATTAATTCAATTTATTTTTATCAAAATCAGATTATATATTTTTTAAAAAGTTAAAGGGAGACTTAACAATGTAAAAAGTAGCCTGAGCAGACCTCAGAGACCACATTGCTCATAGGACCTGAAGGCATTTACCTAGTGATGTTATCATATCTTTCAAAACATCTGTGTAATAAAAGTGTTATTGTCTGATTAAAATAAAGTAAAATAACTTCTGCATTGTGATAGCGAAGAAGAAGTGAGACTGCTTCCACTGTCAGAATAAAAGGAAAGGTTGGATTCAGTATTATTATTATTCCTATTCTAACTCTGATTTTTTTGAATTAAAAGGCTGTGATTGAATTCAGTTTTGAATTCTCCCCTAATTCAATCATTTTTTCAAAAAAAAAAAAAAAGAATAGACAAAGAGACAGACCATTTTTAAAAATCTAGCTTGGTATTTTTGTTTCCACCAAGAACTATTTTGTAATGTTAAGAGAACAATCAAACTAATATGGTAAATTTTTCACTTGATAAGATTTATTCTGCAGTGTTTAGCCTTTGGAGGAGGGAGTTAGTTGTGGTGTATGTATGTGTTTACTCAATTTGTACAGCTGCCTATCTCAAATATGTAACTCAGGTGGCTAGCAGTGTTTAAAAACAACACATAATAAATCAATATATAACAAGCTGCAACTGAGATAAAAAAACAATCAACCATAATTAATATAACCATGATATGAGTTCAGCTATACCTCCTTTTATTTTCAGCTACTTTGTTGTTTTACTTTTTAGGAACTCTGCTGCTTGGGCTTGAATGTCTTAGTCGTGTAACATCTATTTATTTATCCAATTTATATAGCCATCCATTTTATAAACGTGACTTTGGGCAGTGTACAACAGAAATAAAACAAATACTTAAAACAATTATCATAAATATAAGCCCATCTTCAGCTAAGGGTTACACATGGCATTTGAGTCTCCTCCTCCAAAGAAAACTTAATTTAATGGACATTAGATTAAGTAAATCCAGTACACATCACCACTGTCCCATATAGTTAATAATTTCAAACTTCTGTTTAATTAAAATTTGTAATTAGCTGCAACTGCTGGAAATGATGCCCATGATCTGAGAGGGACTGCGTCTGTTTCAGGAATTGTGGGTTCTGCATTACAATGGCCTGCACAATTTGTAGAGAAGACAGAGCCAGGCTGGTAAATTAAAAATAAATGTGGGCCGCAAAGGAGTAGCTGGGGCACTGATCAGCTGTTTGGCATCTAGCAGAGCACCGGAGCTGGCAATGTTGGTGAGTGTAAGGCAGGGGTCTTCAAACTTGGTCATTTTATAACTTGTGGACTGAGGAATTCTGGGAGTTGAAGTCCACAAGTCATAAAAGGGCCAAGTTTGAAGACCCCTGGTGTAAGGGAACAATCAAAATAGCAGTGGCAGATCTTTACTGGGGCAGTGGTATTTGGCAGCAGTATATGTGTTGAGTTTTTTAAAAAATGCCACTGACCTGCATATGGCTGGAACTAGAGTGGATGGCGTATGTGTGAAGGAAGGGGATTTAAGACATTGCAACATCTTTGTTAGCAGCTTTGTCTTGAATATCCAGTTCTGAAATTTGGTTTTGAATGAGATGAGACACCATGGAATTAACATATGTAAATAAGAATCAATAAAACATTTGCACCAGTTCTGAGGAGGGGCAGAACAATCTGTATTCACTTGTGGTTATGACTATTATGATGCATTGTATTTAAAAATATTCTGATAAAATGTTACGTGTATTAAAATAAGTGATTTAATGCTATGATTGCTAACCCCAATAAGAGCATTGTTAAATTAATGTTGGCATTTCCTTTAAGGAGCACACAGTGTATAGATAGAATAAAAGAAACAAGAATTAACATTCAGAGTTGTAAATGATTTTCAGATTTGAGAATTGGCGTAATTTGATATATATGTATTTCCAAGATACCCAATTTTGAGATAATTTCTGCATGAGCACTACTGATTGTCCTGCTGTAATGTGACTTTCTGGTAAATTCATTACACTTTGTTTACTCTGCATGCCTTGTTTAGGTATCCTCAAAGATTATTTAAGGGAGTTGCCTTCTCCATTGATAACCAAGCAACTTTATGAAGCAGTGTTGGATGCCATGGTAAAAAGACCTTTGAAAATGACAGCAAATGGATGTGAAAATGATTTGAATGATTCAGAATATACAATGGCTCTCTTGGATTGCCTGCCAGAAGTTGAGAAAGTAAGTATTGTTGACCCATCAAACTTAGTACATGGCTTAAGCAGTATAGATAGTCCTTGCCTTGCCACCATTCATTTGGTGACTGCTTGAAGTTACAACAGCACTGAAAAAAGTGACTTACGAGCAGTGCTCACACTTACAATTGTTGCAGCATCCCCATGATCATGTGATCAAAATTCAGGCGCTTGGCAACTGGCATGTATTTATGACAGTGGCACTGTCCCAGGGTCATGTGATCACCATTTGTAACCTTCCCAGCCCGCTTCTGACAAGCAAAGTCAATGGGGGAAGCCAGATTTGCTTAAGGATTGCATGATTTGCTTAACAGCTGTGGCATAAAGGTCACAAAATGGGGCAAAACTCATTTAACAACTGTCTTGTTTAGCAACAGAAGTGCCGGGCTCATTTATGGTCCTAAGTCAAGGACTACCTTTATGACTTCACTTTCTCTCTCATTTTCCCCTCTTTCAGAATAAAACTTTGACTTCATAAATAATAATAATAATAATAATAATAATAATAATAATAATAATAATAATAATAATAATAATAATAATAATAATAATAATAATAATAAAAAAAGTTGGAAGGTACCTTGGAGGTCATCTAGTCCAACCCCCTGTTCAGGCAGGAAACCCTATACCATTTCGGACAAATGGCTGTCCAGTCTCTTCTTAAGAACTTCCAGTGTTGGAGCATTCACCGCTTCTGGAGGCAGGGTGTTCCACTGGTTAATTGTTCTAACTGTCAGGAAGTTTCTCCTTAGTTCTAGGTTGCTTCTCTCCTTGATCAGTTTCCACCCGTTGCTTCTTGTCCTGCCTTCAGGCGCTTTGGAAAATAGCTTGACTCCCTCTTCTCCCTCTTCCAATATCTCAGGGCCCTGAGATATTGGAATACTGCTATCATGTCCCCCCTCGTCCTTCTCTTCATTAAACTAGACATATCCAATTCCAGCAACCGTTCCTTATATGCTTTAGCCTCCAGTCCCCTAATCATCTTTGTTGCTCTTCTCTGTACTCTTTCTAGAGTCTCAACATATTTTTTACATCGTGGTGACCAAAACTGGATGCAGTATTCCAAGTGTGGCCTTACCAAGGCATTGTAAAGTGGTATTAATACTTCATGTGATCTTGATTCTATCCCTCTGTTAATGCAGCCTAGCACTTGATTTTCATTGACTTCAGCTAAGTCAGCTCAGTGAATTAATTAATTCACAAGATATTAGAGCACATCAGGGATTCTCAACATTTGTGATACCATGATCTCCTCAAATAAATACATTTGTGTAGCCTCCCCCCCAAGTAATACTAACACTTTCATTATTTTTAATCATTAACATTTAATCTCTATGTCAGATAAAAAGGACAATAGAACCTTGCAACTTTATCAGTTTTTACTGAAATAATAAATGAATGACGTGTAAAGCCCTGTTTTTAATAGGAAAGATGAATTTCATTTCTGTTGCAAATCTGGACTTTGTTTTTGACCAAGCGACTCTCAGTTTGGATTCTACATTTATTTTGGATTGATTTTTGCTTTTTATAGCAGCCGTTGGAGAAAATGAGGATTACGCTGCCAGCTTGTTGACAGAGCCAATTCTGAGCTGGACTTGCATGCCTCTTGCTGGAGATTGTCAGAATCCGCTTTGATGTTGCTTGTACAAAGCAGCTGTTGGTTTGTCCAGGCAGAATCGCCAGAAGTGATCCAGCGTTGCACATGAAAGCCATTAGACCATATTCAATTTGCTCTATGCCCACTGGGCAGGTTGGCTGCCGGCTTGTCCAGGCAGAATAGGAGCAAGTTCTGGCAGTAACTCAGCTTTGCCATTAGGTTTGCAAAGTCACTTTGTTAAGAAGATTTGTTGGAATTATTCTATAATCAAGCCAGTCTATATCTTATAGCAGGATAGATCCAGCACGAAACTTGCATGCAGTTGCATTCAAAGAAGGACTACTTAAGCATTCCTTTAAAAAGATTCACCAGTCTGCCTAACCTTAATCCTTCCAAACCCTCAGTAAGTTGTTTAATTCCCTTCTCCCTAACAAGTATGAGGAAGTGATGTGAACAGTGATTTGGTAGCTTTCCCTTGCTGCTATTGTCTGATGCCAGCTAAAGGTAGACAGTTATATAACCATTCCTTTCCTTGAACTGTTTGCTGCTGCAACTTCCAGGGAAAAAAATATGATAGAGATCAACACTAAAACATTGCCTGAAGCTACTCAAGGTTGATAATAGCAGATTGGCCAGCAGTGCACTAACACAGTTGTCCAATTATTGAGGCAAGTTGGATTTTGCTGGTAAATTAGAACAAGGGTTGTGAAATCCACAAAGATCAAGATGTCCATGATATGGTATAAAACTAACTGGCTTTGTTTTATTTTTGGCTTTTGGAGACTGTGTTTTATAGCCCAAATCAGATAGCTTCAGGTAGAACAGATTGTGAGCTGACTATCTAGGTAATATGTATGTGTAAAAAAACAAGAAAATAAAGTTCTGTTTGAGAGATGAAGTGAACAGTGGCTATCAAGCAAATACGAAGCAGTATTATGTAGATTCCCCCCCCCACTCCGTTTTGGTAAGCAATCTTATTTTGGAGGCATTTCATTCAACTTCTTTTGATGTTAGAAAAGTGTAGATATGCTGGAGATGAGGGAAAGAGGCATCATTATGGCTCAGGGCACCAAAAATTAATATAGACATGGGGTTATCCCCCCAGATTATAGAGGTTTAATGTTTTATATGCTTTGGAAGTTAGGCTGAGTATGGGAAGTGCCCATTAGCACCTAAACTAAGGGACACAACCACCTGTGCTTCTTTAGCTTGATTATACAGGTGCCGCTGTTTGTGCAGCCTCTTTTAGCTTTGTGGCTAAGCTTATCCACTGTCAGAAATCACAGTTTTTCTCTGTGTTTCCATTATTGCACACAGCAGGTCCCATATAATAAGCAAAGAGAAGCACATGAAAGGGAACTTGTGCCTTTAAAGGCTCCCGCTTGGCAATTCTCATCAGGAGTCCAAACTGGGGCAAACATTATAGATTTGGATTGGGAAACATTTATCCTGGACAGTGTGGGGGAGGACAGAGACTTGTTATGCATGTGCAAAGCAATGAAATAATCAGATCAGTTTGGAGGTAATAATTTGATCTAATGGTTTCCTTAAATCCGATCTTCAGATCACATTTTTTTTGCACTGTCAAATAATACAGAAGGGCTTTATTCAGGGTTATTGGTAGAAACGAATGGTTTTCAAGCAAAGTTGAACACAGTGAATACTTAATGAATATTAACAATACAGCTAGTCCTCAACAACCATTTGTTTAGCCACTGTTCAAAGAAAAACGTGATTTACAATAGGTACTCATGCTTAACAACTGCCTTGCTTAGCAAGGGAAATTGTGGTCCCAATTGTCATACGTTGAGGACTACCTATAATGGTTTTGATTTGCTAATAATAATTTATTAAACTCCCAGCAACTCTGGGCAATAAGGTACTATACACAAGGTACTATACACAAGGCAAGCTATCCTTTTTGGACACCTATGCNCATAGAAGTTTAAAAATAAAATAAATAAACTTCTTTTGATGTTAGAAAAGTGTAGATATGCTGGAGATGAGGGAAAGAGGCATCATTATGGCTCAGGACACCAAAAATTAATATAGACATGGGGTTATCCCCCCAGATTATAGAGGTTTAATGTTTTATATGCTTTGGAAGTTAGGCTGAGTATGGGAAGTGCCCATTAGCACCTAAACCAGTAGTTCTCAACCTGTGGGTCGGGACCCCATTTGGGGTCGATCGACCATCTCACAGGGGTCGCCAAGCAAGGCTGTCCGCCATTTTTTTGTCCGCCATTTTTTCCCCTTTTCCGGCGGGTGCCTTACCTCCCTTGGGCTGGGCCAGCTGGTGGTCGGCCTGCTCCATCTCTGCCGCTTGCCAGCTACGCCTCGGCCGGCGCAGAGGGCGGAACCACGCATGCGCGGCGCTACTGGGCAGGGAAAGTCCTCGACTTACGACTGGTTGGGTAGTCCTCGACTTACGACCGGTTTAGTCCTCGACTTACGACCGGTTTAGTCCTCGACTTACGACCGGTTTAGTCCTCGACTTACGACCGGTTTAGTCCTCGACTTACGACCGGTTGGGGTCGCGGCATTAAAAAGGTTGAGAACCACTGACCTAAACTAAGGGACACAACCACCTGTGCTCCTTTAGCCTGATTATTCAGGTGCCGCTGTTTGTGCAGCCTCTTTTAGCTTTGTGGCTAAGCTTATCCACTGTCAGAAATCACAGTTTTTCTCTGTGTTTCCATTATTGCACACAGCAGGTCCCATATAATAAGCAAAGAGAAGCACATGAAAGGGAACTTGTGCCTTTAAGGGCTCCCGCTTGGCAATTCTCATCAGGAGTCCAAACTGGGGCAAACATTATGGATTTGGATTGGGAAACATTTATCCTGGACAGTGTGGGGGAGGACAGAGACTTGTTATGCATGTGCAAAGCAATGAAATAATCAGATCAGTTTGGAGGTAATAATTTGATCTAATGGTTTCCTTAAATCCGATCTTCAGATCACATTTTTTTTGCACTGTCAAATAATACAGAAGGGCTTTATTCAGGGTTATTGGTAGAAAGGAATGGTTTTCAAGCAAAGTTGAACACAGTGAATACTTAATGAATATTAACAATACAGCTAGTCCTCAACAACCATTTGTTTAGCGACTGTTCAAAGAAAAATGTGAGTTACAATAGGTACTCATGCTTAACAACTGCCTTGCTTAGCAAGGGAAATTGTGGTCCCAATTGTCATACGTTGAGGACTACCTATAATGGTTTTGATTTGCTAATAATAATTTATTAAACTCCCAGCAACTCTGGGCAATAAGGTACTATACACAAGGTACTATACACAAGGCAAGCTATCCTTTTTGGACACCTATGCCTAAAACATGCTCCTTAATTGATTTTATACGCTGTCATAATATGCTGAATTACAATGTGGAAACTTAACCGTCTGTTGAAGAGAAACCTAATGAAAGAAACCAGCTGTAGCCTTTTATGGGCAGGAAGCTAGACAAAACATTTTTCTAACCAGAGTTGCTTCCCTCAGATGTTACAAAAAGATGGCTTTATTTATCATCAGCATCTCTCCCCTTCTTTTTGACTATGCTTTGTATTTAACCCTAGACATGTTACTTGACAATACATTCCCTTTCCTGAGTAAGTTTGGTTATGATAGGGCGTTTCATAAACTATTGCTTTCAGCTGATAAAGAAATAGCAAAACAACAACAACAACAACCCCCAAATGTTGATTAAATTATCTTCTGTCTTTGCAGTGGAATGCCAACATTGATTTTATATCTGCTTTCACTAGTATGGTACCTTTTTTTAAAAGAGATAATTTATTCACCTGGCAATCTGCAATAGCTGTTGCAAATAAAGAGCTATAAATCACAATAAAGCCAAAACAAAAAAAAATCCAATTAGGCTGGGAAAGAAATTTTTCTGAAACTTCAGAGGGTCTAATCAGATAATAATTATGAGCTGGATTGTGTGGTATTCCAATTTTGGTAATGCAGCTTCCTGTGTTCTGAATGAAGCAGTGGGAACATCTTACTATGTTTGTTGGTTTTGGCACAGGAAAAAATTGTAGTTTCATACAAAGTTTGCCTGTGACCTCAAAGGGCAAACAAATTAGGGGAAAGGGGTCTTTTTGCAGGGGAGATGAGCCCCAACAAAAAAATTCCGGCCATTTAATTTAGTACCAATTATGGGGCAGAATTTCTGTGCTATTTAGTTGTATTTAAATGCAGTGCTATTAAATTAGTTCATGAGACCAGGCTGATCGTTAAAGCCTTTCTCCAGGCTGAAGATTGGTGTTTTGTGTGGTTTACTTCCAAGTAAGTATGCAGAAAATTTCAGTTCATTGGCCTTTGCAAAATATTTCCTTAAGGGCATGTATAGGATAGTGAGCAGCTGCAAAATCCTCAGATCTGTGTGCTCTTCTGCTTCACAAAAAGATATAATTGAAATGTTATCTTAAGTGGACACCGCTAGTAGGCATGAATGACAATGTTGTGATGGAATTAAAGGAACAAGGCCTTCAATAACATTGCCACTGCCTCGCTTCTTAATTACATTATTGTAATTAATGAACTAATACTGTCCCGCTTTTTCTTTAGGCAACCCTAAAGATGCTCTTGGACCATCTGAAACTGGTGGCTTCATACCATGAAGTAAACAGAATGACTTGCCAGAATTTAGCGGTGTGTTTTGGGCCTGTATTACTTAGTCAGTGGCAGGAAACTACGAGCCACAACAACAGAGTGTTCACTGATTCAGAAGAACTGGCCAGTGCCTTGGATTTCAAAAAACATATAGAAGTTTTACATTATCTGCTCCAGTTGTGGACAGGTAAAAAAAAAATCTCATTAATGGAGAATATTTAATTTCTTTCAAAGCAATGTGTTATTCTGTTGCAGTAAAAGCAGTGGAATCCCTTGCATTGTTCAAACTTTTTTTGTAGCATAAACTTACAAAGACAAATGTATTATGCCGCATTACTTATACTTGTTATTATGGCTCATCAATTATATAACTTTATGCTATTGTAACCATTTTTTCACTTCATTAGTTACATAAAGTAATACTTTGCTAATGTATCCTTTTACTTTTGCATCCCTTCCAGGCTTGTGTATTTTGTCCTTAAATTTCTTTAAAGAAATAAAGATGAATGAGAATTTTATTTTTGCACACATAATAAGAAGATAAGAACTGTGTGTTTATTACCAGTGCCCTTGCCAGAATTTAGCTGTGTCTTTTGGGCCTGTATTATTTAGTCCAGGGGTGTCAAACTGCCGGCCCGCAGGCCGGATGCATCATAGCAAAACTGCGCCCACTCCATTACCGGCAATGGAAAAAAAATCATGATATGTCGCAACATGTCATGTGATGTTGCGAGTTTGACACCCCTGACTTAGTCAATGGCAGGAAACTACAAAGTAAGAAGATAGTCGTCCCCATTGACTTGACTCATGTATTATACTCATGGCCACTGCCTCTATGTCCAAAGAGCATCTCTTTTTCATCTCTCTCTCTCTCTCTCTCTGTCTTTTCTATTGGAGACTTCTGCCATTTCCTTCTTTTTATATGCTTATTATTTGATAACCTTGGTTCTACCTATAGCTTCTCTCAGGCAGATATTCAGAGGCTTAGCTTTTGGCCTTGGTTTAACTTCAGCAGCTGATTTTTAAACAGTCCAAAGTGTTTTTGGAGCAGCTGATCTCTGCTTTAGCAATAGCATCTTCTGGTGGTCACATGTATAACGCCACTTTTTGGAAAAGCAAAGTTATTTTCAGTTTTACTTTGAAGACTCATTGCTACCATGATGGTCAGGTTGTCAGTTGACAGTTGAACGAAAGCCGAGATTTTTTTTCCCCCTGAATGTGGACAACTGATGTTATCTGCTCAGGCAAACATATGGAAATAACTAATATAGTTGCTTGACTGGTTATTCAAAATTGAGTTATTAACAGTCAGATTCTTGAAGAAGGATTTTCTTTGTAAAGATATCTCCTGGATGACTGGGAATATATATTGTCAAAGAAGTGAACTAACATAAGCTTAAGAATTTCAGCCTCTTCTGTAACTACCAGATACCATGCCAAGTTCTTTGGCTTTTGAAAAAGGTAATTAAACATTGTGGAGTGAGCTCTGTTCCTGTGAAGGAGTGAAGCCAAACATTAATCCACTGATGTATATGGAAAACTTGATAACTATGCTTGTGACCCATTTCAGCTTTTCATTTATCTCTTTGTTTATTGAAAAATCATGGCCCTTGTTTATTCAGAAAATTTAATAATGCTGCCACTTAAGGTTTAACACATGAGCCCTTTGTTTCAAAGAAAAAAATCCTAATCAGAAGAGCTTTTGTTGATGTACATGTTTTCTCATCTTTTTAAAACAAAAAACCAGAGTTGTTAGACAAGTAAGATATACTACTTCCAGGGAGATATTTGAACTGGATTGAAAGTTTACTCATGTGATTAAGTAAGTGGCAGGTTGCATTTGTTAGCTTCTTGTTATGTGCTGGAGTTAACTTTTTATATCACAACAAGCTCCCTTTCCTTCTAAAGCAGAGATCACCAATCTTTCACAGTTGGCGGACCGGAGGGAAAGGGAGGGGGAAGCATTTTACACATGTGCATGAGAACGCGCACATGTGGGGCTGCAAGCACATGCACAACACACAGGGCAGGGCTAGTGCCCACATGATACTAGCCCTGCCCCGTTGTTGTGTGGTGCAGCACCACGTTTCCATGCCCTGCGGCGCAGTGGCAGCCCGTTTTCACACCATCGGCCCATTTTTGCACCCTGCAGCTGCCGCACTAACACGAGTAGGGGTGTTGTGTGTGCACTGGCCAGCCTGTCCTGCGGCCCGATGGCCAGTAGGCCACAGCCCATAGGTTGGGAACCCCTGTTCTGAAGGGAAAATTATGATTAAATATAACAAATACATAAATAATATAACCCCTGGCAGATACTATTGGAAATTGCAGAGCCACTGCAGTTCATGATGGGCTTTGAAGAAAGATATCACATAAAGCCTCACAGGACAGAAATGCCAACCCAGCAGGAAAGATATGCTTGGTGTTTACCAAATGTTTTCCATCTGTAACTTAAGAGGCTGAATATATAGGTAGTCCTCAACTTATGAAAATAAGGGGCCAGAAAATTTGTCGCGCCCCATTTTATGACCTTTTCTGCCATGATCGTTAAGCAAGACATCATATGATCCTGAATTGCTGGTTTGCCCCATTGACTTTGCTTGTCAGAAGCCACCTGGGAAGGTTACAGATGGTGATCACATGACCACAGGATGCTGCCACCATTGTATATGCACCACAGTTGCTAAGCACTAGAGATAACATCACATCACTGCAGGAATGCTGCAATGGCAGAAGCTGGTTGTAAGTCCATTTTTTCAGCACTGTTGTAAACAAACACATTAAATGAAAGTTCATAAGTTGAGGACTACTTGTTTAAGTCTTGAAAGTGCATTCTTCTTTTCCTAACTGTCCACCCACTACAATGGCACTTAATCCTCACTCATGTTTTTTTCTCCTTGTGGCTTTCCTGGTCATACAAGATCTTTTCACGCTACCTTCCTTCTACATTCTTTACAACAAGCTTCCACTGCACATTCATCAGTTTTTGCATCTTCTGACAAGACTAGCTAGTGAGATACAAACGCCATCCATCCAGTACTGTTGAGACAATTCAAAGTTCCCCCAATTCTTTTGGACCTAATTTCCATTAGTCTGTGCTGCCGTTTTCTCGCCATTCCTTATCAACTCTTACTGAGAAAGTTCAGCCTTCTTGGTAGGAATAATGTCTCTTGTGTTCCATTAGCAACCAGAATATTGTTATAAGCAAAAATAACAATAGAATCCATAATAAGAATAGTAGAACAAAAAATCATAATAGTAGAGCAAATAATAATAATAGAACCAATACTACAGAGAGATGCTTGGAAGAGAAACTTTTACAGTTGAATTATGTAGCAGTTGTTGGTGAATAAAACATTTGTACTGTTTACCATAGGAAGGCGATAACAAGAGGAGACTTAGTTTCTAGAGCGGTAAAACCGTGAGTTCAGGTAACAAAAGTGCCAAATGTGTGTTTGTTCTGCCTGCTTTTTCTTACATAGTTGATTGTAGAACGCATTTGGAAGCTCTTCTTTGAACTGTACTGTGATTTTGGACTGCGATTAACTTGCAAAATTAACTTGCAGAGTTAATCAGGTTAAACTTCCAGTTTTAATAGATTCCTCCAGCGGCAGTAGGCATGGTAGTCTTAAGATGAAATATTTACTAGTTGGCTTTTTCTTTTCAATATAACTTGACTGGCTGGTACCAAAATCAGTACAATAGAATTATTGGCTGTTCAGTGTGCATGCATAAATGCATGTTCCAAGTCATAGACCAGTGGGAAAAAAACCCAATGTAATATTACTGCTTTCTTTTAAGATGTACTGTTAAGCTAATGTGAGTTCCAATTATGCTTTATCATAGTGCAACATCCATCAGCTGAAGAGTCAGCCTTGCTGGAGCAGCAGTCCTCTGTGAACTATCTGAGGCCTAAGAAACAGCGGCCTCAAATGTTAAATTTAAGCGAAGTGTCTGGGATCTTGCGATCCAGGCCAGCCAGACTGGACAGCCCTTCAAGCAACCGCTATGCTGGAGACTGGACGGCTTGTGGAGAGAACTACTTTGTCAGTCCCAAAGAAGCTCTGAGCGAAGCAGACTATGATGATGTTCCTTCAGAAGAGGCAGAAAGTGGAGATGATGGCAGCAAAGCAGATGCTTCTAGAACACTGCTCCGGCGGCCCATTTGTGTATCCAAAGAACATACCTTTCAGGCCTATCTGACAATGCAAACAATGGATTCTGCAGTGAACCATCAAGTTAACCTCAAAAACTTGCAAGAAAGCATTGATACTCTGATAGGCAACCTGGAACGGGAACTCAATAAAAACAAGCTCAACGTGAGTTGTTGATCACTTTGCTTTGCCATGTCTCCAGTTTTGTGTGTCCCTTCTGTTGTATTCCACCAGGAGTGAATAAGGAAGAGTTTTGGATGGGGATCTGTATTATAATTGCATTGGGCAATTTTGAAGATCGCTGTGTAAGTTAGGCATTCCTATTACAGTCTTACTTTCTCCATTTGAAAGCATGTTACTTTTTATAAAACAATGTAACAATATTCCTTGTCAAGGTACTATGCACTTAGGAAATTTGAACAGTTTATCGAAGATGTATAATGCATCATCTCTATCTTTGTTACACTGGAACAGTACAGTTTGTTCCTGAAACCTTAGCCCTAGTATGGATGTTCTCCCAGAAGAGAAAAGATTAATGTTGCTACTTAAGTGATAATATGCGGCACAAACTGTGTGTAGGTCACGTTCTATTATATTGACACCTTCTCACTTGCAATGCAAAGGCTGCTATAGAAAAAAGGCTTTTTGATAGTTAATTTGTATGAATATTGATGTATCCCTGTAATAACACTTTCAAGCAACTATTTAAAACTGCAAAAATATTTTTCTAACTTTTGTTTTGTAGATATTTATATGTGGAAAAACAGGCATGAGTTGGGCCGGTCTAGTTGCGATATGTTTTGTTGCGCAGGATAAGAGTTTCTTCTCTCTTCTCCAACCTGACGCTCTGAAGATATGTTAAACCAGTGGTCCCCAACTTTTCCAGCTTAACGGCCCAGCGCAGGGAGGGGGGGCAGGCGGGTGAATGGCAGATGCATGCGTGCATGCACAGCTCCATTGGTGTGAGCAGCAGTCTCGCAGCCCTCCACTTATGCGAATGGAGCTTCGTGTGCAAGCACAAGGGCCCTCCGCTCATGCTTGCCCATTGCTTGCGTGGCCCAGTTTCAAACAGGCTGCAGCCCGGTAGTGGGCCACAGCCTGGGGGTTGGGGACACCTGTGGTAAACTACAATTCTTTCATTTCCCAGCATAGTGATGATGGTGTGTGTGGTATGCGAGTGTGTGTGTGTGTGTGTGTGTGTGTGTGAGAGAGAGAGAGAGAGAGAGAGAGAGAGAGAGAGAGAGAGAGAAATTAAGAGATCAACAGATGAGGGTAGATTAGCATAGGAAATATCATATCTTCCTAGAGAGCAGCCCCTAGTACTGTATTAGATGATTGTGCACTACTTCTATACTTTGCCCAGCTTTCCCCCCATGCCAGTCAAGTAAAATTAGTATTTTTTATGCCCTATTGGAGATGTTATACATGACAGCACTGTAGAAAAGAGTATGTATAGCTCAGGGTTGAATTGTGGAGTCCTTGGTGCTCTCTGAGTTTGGCTGTTTGTTTGCAAATGTTTATCCAGCTAAGTAACATCAGCATTTTAATGGGTAATGAAATATCTGCAAGCAAACAAGCTCAGAGAGCACCATGGACTCCACGTGACAGCACTGTGCCCATCTGGCCCAATCTAAATCTGACTAAAGAGAGCTTGAAAAGAGACTTGCCCATTGTGGTGTCAAACAATCACACATAAGTAGTTGTGTGATACCCTGGACAAGAAAGTGTTGAACACTGAGATATATGAAGGCTGCAACTAAAAGCATACAAATTACTTTAAAGGATCTATGATAACAAATTGTCCAGACACGATGGCCTGTTTGTCACACCTTTCTGAAATTCTCATTGTGAAACTAAAAATATATGTTTCTAGAGATGCTTGGGAGACTGATTGCTTGGGAGAGACCATAGCAGCTATTCTACCAAATCAAAATAAATTTGTATTGTGGTCCAACAGAGTTATTGTGCCAAATTGTCCACAAATATGCACATTTTAAAAAAAAATGTAGTGACCTTAAATGCAGATCTTTAGCCCGATTGGCCTAACGTTAGCACTGTGTTAATGCAATCAAGGCAGCTGAGTTAGTTAAAGCCTCTCCAGATATAGTGAACCATGCTTGGGCATTATCATATCAGTCCTATTGGATTGGAAATGTCTAACTCTACATCATTACAGGTAGTCCTTGACTTATGAGCACAATTGGGAATGGAATTTTGGTTGCTAAGCGATGTGGTTGTTCTATAAGTCATCACATGACCAGATCTCATTTTACAACCATCTCACCATGGTCATTAAGCAAATCACTGTGGTCATTAAGTGAATCATGTGGTTGTTAAGTCAGTCACATAGTTGTAAAGTCAAGCCAGTTGCCAAGTGCCTAAATGTTGGTCACGTAATGGGGTGGGGGGCCTAGTGTGATGGTTGTAACTTTGAGGATGGATTATAAGTCATTCTTTCTAAGGCCTTTGTAATTTTGAACCATCATTAAATTAATGGTCATAAGTTGAGGAGTACCTTACTGTGTACCTTGTCCAATTTTTTTCCTGAACAGAGAATTTTGCCTTCTGCTGTGCTAATGGGAAGCTCCTTAATTTTGACAGTTGTGCTGCTTCCTTATTTTGTGATAAAGAACCACTTATTATATACTTTATGCCTGTCCCCCTAATACATTTCTACATGTTCATCCACTGTAGGGCGACCCCCAAAGAGTTCACCTCTTTTTCAAAGGTTGATATGAACGAAGAAAGTGCCTTTTAAAGTAATGTGTTTCAAATGGCCTGAATCATTTTGAAGGTCTTCATTCCAATTGGTCTAGCTTCTTTAATCCCAAGAATGTCATTAAGTGCTAAGACGATCAATGTATTCTTTATCTTTCCAGTTTTCTTAACTGAATATTGGTAGTTCTTTCGGTTTGCTGTAAGCATGGTGAGTTTAATAAATGCTGATTGGATTGGTCTGCAGATTTTTGATATTCATGTGAACCAAAGTAAATACAAGCCTGATGCAAATTTAAGTTCTGTCTGCAGTCAAGCAATAAGACCCATTGGCAGCAATAAATTACAACCAGGTGCCTATTAAAAAAAGAGATAGCAATGGAGTAGAGCAGGAGTCTTCAAACTTGGCTCTTTTATGACTTGTGAACTTTAACTCCCAGAATTCCTCAGCCAGCATGCCTGGCTGAAGAATTCTGGGAGTTGAAGTCCACAAGTCATAAAAGGGCCAAGTATGAAGACCCCTGGAGTATAGTATGTCTTAAATGGCATTCCTTTAAAAATATTAGTTAGCAAGCAGGGGAAGCCATTATCTTTTAAAGAGTGTTTTGAACACTATTTGCTTTGCATCCACCTTCACCAACTGATGTCTTCAGTTGTTTGGGGATCACAACTTCCTCAATTCCAGCTAGGAATTCTCGGAATTATAATCTTAAGATAAGATAGTTGGAGGACAAGGAAAGGATACCCTATATTATAGGTCTGGGGGGGGGGTTCTCTGTTTATTTACATTATCGGTTCTCATTTTTTTTCTTATGGACCTGGTACAAGTGCTATTTAATTTGTTCCTTGATATTGTCTATTATAATTATTTTAGCTATTTATTGACAATAGGATGACTGAATTTGGTGCATGATTTTTGCCACATTTTCCTTAAAGAAATATTTCAAAATTTTATACAGTCTGGTTAATTTATTATGATGATGATGATGATGATTAGAGTGGCGGTACACAACTTACAGTCATTTCAATATAGTGGTACAGTTTAAATATATATATTTTAACCTGAAGCATTTATTGATAAGGTGATGTATTTTTTTAAAGCGTATGTACAGGAAGTGAATTATTTTTGAACTATGTTAATTCTGAATAAAACCCAACATTGAAAATAACTTGATTTTGTATTTTTGTAAACTGTTATTATGTTAAGAATACATTTTAAAGATAAGACTGTTAACGTGTGTGAAAAGAATTTTTATTTCCAGGGTTGTTAGTCTGCTTCGCTATGAAATGGGAAGAACACAGGCTTAATCTAACCTATCAGTTTGGGTAATGATTTGGAGGGGCAAACCTTTCACAATTGATAAGAGCAGATGGCCCTTTTATCAGGTCAGAGTCCATCTTCTCCAGAATCCTGTTTCTATGAAAGCCAAGCAGACGCCAGTTGTGGACGATCATAACCACAACTTAAGTCCCTATTTTCCCTCACTGATTTCTCCAGCAAATGCTATGAGAGGGATAAAAAGTGGAACCAGGTTTTTCTTCAGGTCTCCTCAACTTGAGGACACCCATGCTCTTTTGGGATAACAGTACGGAAGCCGTTTGTCATTGTATTATTTGGTGTTCTGATTGTACAGTGTAATCTGTCATGTCCTGGTGATTTATATTCGTCAAGGTCAGATAGGTATTCTCTTACCATTTTCTTGCTTATTTTTTCTTTCTAGTATGTCTTTTGCAGTGGTTTTTTTTTTTTTGTATGTTGGGCTATAGTTTCTTTGTGTGTGAAGACTGATGCAAAGTATGAGTTAAGCAGCTCTGCTTTCTCCCTGTTGCCTGTTATTTCCTTGCCACCTTCTCTCTTTAGTGGACCTACAATTTCCTTGACTTTTTTCTTGTTGTTAATATGTTGGAAGAAACTTTTTTTTAATTATCCATGATTTCTGTTGCAAGTCTTTGTTCGTTCTGAGCCTTTGCTTTCCTGACTTCATCTTTGCCTGTTCTGGCTGTCTGCTGATAATCGGCCTTAGCTATGTGCCCCTCTTTCCATTTTTTTGTATTTGTCCTTTTTGTCTTTCAGTTTGTCACAGAGATCTTTATGCAGTCATGCTGGTTTCTTCTTGAATTTCTTGTTTTTCTTTTTCAGTGGTATTGTGCTGGTTACAGTCCTTGGTGCCAAATAAGTGCACCCGATGGCCTGAACCAAATTGGCAAATCTACTGTAAATTATTCCAATGTTACTGGACATTCTTTAAATAGGATGCTCTTGAATCACTCCTAATATACTTACATTTTGACCTCTGTAATGTTAGAAACCAGAGTGCAAGCGCTATGCACAAATCAAACAATTTTCATCTTTGTATTCAGCAATCCATAACTTTTTAGAGATGCCCTGGATAAGACAATCACTAGCATGCATATTAATGCAGCATCCCAATTTCCCTGCTGTATGGTGATTAGGACATGGCTTTAGGTATTTAACATACCCAACAAAACAAATGTATCATCTTTAAAAATTTCTGTCCCCATGTGCAAATGTGCAGTAAATTCTTTAGTATATTGTTCGTTCATGTGATCTGTAGCAGCTGCATTACAAAAAGAAGTGCAGCACACTGATGCTTTCAAAACAAAAGTGGCTCCATTCTTTATCCTGCAGTAGCCCCACTGAAATATTATGCAGGACTTTACCTCCTGCTACACTTTCAAACATGGAAACTATAACATGAGCAGGGCTGTGTGTGAACTCAGAATGCTGACCTTGGTGAAAGGTGAGACTCACTTGTAAGATGATGATGATGACGATGATGATAAAATGATGATGATGATGATGATGATGACGATGATGGAAGGGACCTTGGAGGTCATCTAGTCCTAATACAAAATGTACCCTTGAGTTACCTTTTTTTTGTTTTCTTTTAACATGACAGCTTCCACAATGCCATATTTTACAAAGAAACAGGAGTTTATTAAATCTGCATTATGACACTAGAGCGAATTAACAATAAATGTTGCTTAAGTATACATTTATTATACATAATATAGGAATAGGGAAGAACAGCACATACATGTTTGACTGCTATCTTTGGCCATTCTCACTGACGAAGGCACAAGTAGCGGTGAAATAAAAATATCTGGGTGTCTGTTTTGTGGAAGGACTTGCAGCAGTATAAATTACAGTATATATGTTGGAGTCACAGCTATTCTGAAGTTGTTCATTATTGTTAAGTAGTTGTAAAACTACATGATTCTCGAGGGGGTATATTTATCTGGTCCCTTGAGTAATCCAAGCCGAACCAATATGGTTTTCTCCAAATCCAAAAATTCTACATAATTTTGACTGGTCTGTTCTTCCATTAATTCTCTTGATCGCTGGCCACCAACCACTTTCTGCAAAGAGAAGAAAAGAATGGGGGAGGAGGAAGAGGAGGGAGGGAAGGAATAATAAGCTACCCTACAAAATAGGCATTTTTTCCAAGTCTCACCAGATTCCATCTTTACATTCCTGAGACGATATCTACTTTCAAAATAGCCAGCAAGATCGTATGCTAAATGTTATATTTAAAGTAACTTAGTACTCAAGAGAAATCCTATGGGACTGAGTGGCTGTAATAAATTTAAGTTAATAGTTATATTTTTTTAGAACAGCCTTCCCAGCTTGATGCCCGCAGAATGTTGGGCATACAATTTTCAGAATTCCTAATCAGCATGGTTATGGGATAACTGGGAATTCTGAGATCATAGTTCCACTTTGGCTGGAGGGCATCGTGCAGGTAGCCCTTGACTTACAACCATTTGTTTAGCAACTATTTGAAGTTGCAACTGGTTCTCACACTTATAACCACTGCAGCATCCCAATGGTCATGTGATCAAAATTCAGGCACTTGGCAACTGGCATGTATTTATGACAGTTGCAACATCCCAGAGTCATGGGATTGCCATTTGCGATCTTCCCAGCTGACTTCTGACGAGCAAAGCCAATGGGGGAAACTGGATTTATTTAACGACTGTGTTATTTCACTTAACAACCGCAGTGATTCTCTTAACAGCCGGCAAAAAAAGGATGTCAAATCCGGCACAATTCACTTAACGATCACCTTGCTAAGCAATGAAAATTCTGATCCCAATTGTGGTTGTAAGTCAAGGACTCCTTGCACTGGGGAAGATCACTCCACTGAATTTCCTCTCTTCAAAAGCTGCACAATTGTCTGAAAGGATATTAAGGTTGAGACTACGGAAATGGAAAATCAGTTGCTAACTCAGGCAGGCAACAGAACCTCATAACCATTTCATGTCTATTATATTTAATATACCAGCAGTCACATGCTGATATAACAACGCGGCAAAACTCCAAACCACAGGGACGACAGTCAGCTTTTCAAAAGCATATCCCATATATTATGTCTGAATCTATATATCATAGACTCAGATATAATATAAAGGTAAAAAGCATATGTGGCAAACAAAAACCAACTGATGTCCCTTGTTCCTCACGCCAATCCAGGTAGGAAAAGTTGGCAATGTTTTATTTTAATGTATGAATGCAAGCCACTTTTTATAGGTTTCCAAAATATTTGCAAACATCTGCACTAACTGTAATAGGATTTAATTTGTGTACTACAACTATAGTTCTACCAGCCAGGAGTACAATGTGATAGAGACAATTATAGGGGCAAAATAAGAAAAGAAAGCAGACTAGAGACTCAGCCCCATTTTGGGGTTTTCTGCTTCCAGAAATGCAAAGCAAAGTATGGATTAACTGCAATGAGCCCAAACCATCATTTGATTTTGGATCTACTAACTAAGATATAGTATTGTGGCTATTTAAATTTTTTTTACAAAAAAATTCTTGTTGCTGAAGGGAAGTTAAAATAAAGTAAAAACTTGCATTTTATATTCCCCCCCCCATTTCCTAATAATTGCTTTCTACAGATTGTAAGTCTAAGAGTAAGGAATGTTTAAGTTTGTATTGGTTTGTTAGTTACTTTTGAGAAAGTTTTTGGCTGAAGAGAAGAATAGAAAATAATAATAATAATACTGTAAAAATAGTAATTAAGGAGTAGGCCAATGAAAATATTCTTTGTTACAGAAAACGTGGGTCCTGAGGATATTCAATTGGACATAATCCTCTATACCATAAACCCAATTATTTTAACTGTACTTTTTCATAGTTCATTTGCCCAAGAACTTTGTAAATTAGATTAACATTCATAACAGCCACATCTTAACTTTTGAGCCTCTAAAGATCTTACCGTTCTCTTCATCAGCTTTTCATACTCAAGTGCCACCCTTTCTTGTTCTCTGAATTCCTGCCGCTGCTCAAAATACTCCAGATGTTTGACTTCTCGCTCAAAGTAATGAAGAACACTAGAATGCTGACATTTCCAATGTATGTTTAATTATGATGAGCATGGGTTGTCCATTCATAAAACATGGATATCTTTATACAACTACAAGAACTGAAGAAACCTGAATACTATCTAGCCTGCATTTCACAGTGGAAGAGTAGGATATAAATGTAAGAAATAAAAATGAATGAATGTTTTTGTTAGGCTTGGAGAATAGGCAAACCAGTGCCATCCAGATGTTTTCAACAAAAATCTTGCTAGTAAACTTGTTAATGGATGCTGAAATCCAGAATATCTGGAGAATACCATTTGCCAAACCCAAGTGTAAATGTTCACCAGGACAGAAACCAGGAGATGGTGAATTCTAATCCTGCCTTAGGCACGGAAGGTGATTGGGTGACTTTGGGCCAATCACTCTCTCTCAGCCCAGCCCATCTCACAGAGTTGTTGTTTTGGAGAAAATGGAAGGAGGAAAAATTATTAGGTATATTTTCTGCCTTGAGTGATTTATAAAAAGAATAAAGGTGGGGTATAAATAAAAAATTAAAATTCAGTTGCTGCAAATGTGATAATTTTACTGATCATTTGGAGCTCTTCAGATGCTATTCAGGCACTTTCTTACTGTATAGCTGACTGATACTATGATTTATATGTAATTAAATTCTTCATCTTTTCTGACCTTAGCAATTGTTCTGTGGGATAGCAGATTTGCTGATGGGGGATGCAAAGCTTCATTTGCGCCATCCTATTGCCTTCCTTGAATCGGATGTCTCTTGCCTAACATGCCACAACTTGGCCAACTCCATTCGGCAATTTTTAATACCCACCCACAAAAAATTATGAAATGGGTTACAAACCTCATTGCTGGAAGGGTGAATTAATGACCATGAGATTTCTAAAATATGCAAGGTGCCAAAATCATCAGCAACTGCTAGGAAGTGTTGCTTTGCTGTAGGAGAAGACAGAAAATATTACTGTGGGTGTAAACATACAACTTCTAACCACTGATAGAATATTTGCTTTCATTATTTATGTTGGTGAATGGGTGTGAAATGCTCATTTCCAGAATACATTCTACCTTGTTCCACAAGCAAATGGTACTAAAACCTGTTAGATCAATATAACTTGCTCAAATATATTGGGTCATGACTTTGGAATAGATTTGGCAGATTTTTGCTCCTAGTTAAAACTCTTACATAGAATCCCAATGATAAGTAAATCTGCTGTATACTCTATAGCAGTATTTTTCAACCTTGGGAATTTTAAGAGTTGAAGTCCACCCATCTTAAAGTTCTCAAGGTTGAGAAATACAGCTATAGAGCAATAAATTGAGAGCGAATATTTTATCATGAATACAGAGCATATATAATGGTTGGGCCAGGTTTCAGTTGTTAAAAAGTGACAGAGGCTAGCTAACAGAATAAATTACAGGTAGTCCTGTAGATGGCAATTGGGACTGGAATTTCCATTGTTAAATGTTGCGGTCGTAAAGCTTGAAGTCCTGCAGCTGCATCGGTTAACGATGGCAACCCTGCTACCCTACTGCAACTCTGTCCTGCACTCTGCCTTGTGAGGCAGCAAGCAGCACCACAATGTGTGGTTTTGGGTCTGCTTGCAATACTATTATTCATTAATTAAATTTTTATGTCACCCATCTCCCTTGAAAGTTGACTCTGGGAGTTTCTGGGGTTGTATAAAAAAATGGCAGCTGCCCCAGCCCATCAGCGCTAAGCACAAAGCCCCAGTCTCTCCGAGTCTTGCTCAGTCCAACAACATAGGGTGATGCTCCAGTCACAGCTCCCTTGCCACCCCAACACTTCAAGGCTCATGCAGCCTCGTATTTACCCGCCTTCATTGTCTAGCAGTGTTTGTCCTCAGAGGGAGATTCAACCTGGAAATAAAGAGGAATTTTCTGACAGTGAGGATGGTTAATCAGTGGAACCATTTGCCTCCTAAAGTTGCAGATGTTCCATCGCTGGAGGTTTTCAAGAAAAGATTGGACAACCATTTGTCCAGGATGATATAAGGACTTCTTCCTTGGGCAGAAGGTTGGACTAGATGGAAGACCTCCAAAGTCCCTTCTAGCTCTAAGATCGTACGATTCTATGATCTTCTTGTTTCCGGTGCTGACGAGGTGTGCCTAGCCTGGCCCTTTGCAAGGCAGCTGTGGCAGTGCAAGGTCTCCTTCCCCAGGTCTTGTAAGGAAACTGCTGCATGCCATCTTGGGAGGAGATCCTTGCCTGGCAGAAGACCAGGCTGGGTATGCCTTGGTCAGCAGCAGGAACAAGAAGAGGTCAAAGGTCAGCTGGGGAAAGTGGAGTGCAAGAGCAGTAAGGGCTGCAGAGTGCAGGAGTCAAAAAGGCAGTGATGGAGGGGGGAGATAGGCCGTGCCTCTACAGCTTTAAGTGCATAGGGGCTGCCAACAGCCTGAATTTTGATCACGTGACCATGGGAGTGCTGCAAAGGCCATGACTAAAGAAAGATTGCAAAGTTATATTTTAAATAGAGAAACAGAATTATAGCAAACTGTACTGACGTACAAGAATAGATCCAGGGCTTAATGTAAGTAATATGTGCAATGCTGATATTTTGGGTCTGAGATGCTTCATGGGTTTTCTCCAACAGGTCCCAAATGTCAACATTTCCATCTTCTCTTCCAATAAAGAAAACTCCTGGTCTTGATAAAGACCAATGTCCAACAGTATACCTCTTTGCTGCACAGTTTGACTTAAGGAGTGGTCCACCCTGAGTTAAAAGCAACAGAAATAATGTTTAATATTTTCTCAACAATTTCCCATCACAGGTCACAAAAACCTTACACTGTACGCTCAGATGGAATTCCATACACTTTCTACAATTTTGCTCATCTAATTATAACACCTTAAGTTCTACAAATTTTGGTCTATTCTTATGACAGCAAGTTTCTAAAAGTTAATTTAGCGAGAAAGGCAAAATGTGCCCCAAACCATTATTAACACACAAAGCTGCTTGCTTCTACATCACACACATTACACTACACACTACACACACACACAAGAAAATTAAGCCCTAGTAAGAAGCAATATCTATTTTTAAAAATCTCAATGGATTTAATTACCAGCAATTCTGCCACATCCTCTGTAAGGATAGTACTATAGTGAAAAGTTTAAGTAAGTTTTTGAGGTGCAGAGCTACTCCTAAATTCAAAAGAGGCTGCAACATGTTTGTACACCTCAGAGTTGCCTTCCATTAAAAATTTTGATCTGCAACTTCTTTTGCGAGATTTCTGATTCCAGAAATCTTTACCGTAACACCTTCTTTCCATATTGCAAAATTCCAGCCTCCGATTGTGAGAATGATATCTTTGAAAAATGGTGATCTTTGCACAGTGTGAACAAGTCCATCATGGATGCTGTGTATGTTAGATGGTTTCTGACCTGAAGCAGGAGAAAAGAAAAGGTAAGTTTTTGTACATGAATACAAAATTTTATTATTTGTATTTACTTGTTACTTTTGATTTTTTTTCTCACAGATTTGGGCTAAGAGGCTGGCATAGATTTATTCAATGAGTCCTCTGGCTGAGGGTGGATGTTAACCCTTATCTCCTTATTCCTAATCCAGTACCTTAAACACTGACATTATACTCTGGTCCACTCAATTCATCTTCCTATTTCACATGGCTGTTGTGAAATGTTCAACTTAGTTGAGGCACCAATAGAAGGGAATATTTGTAGTTCAGGGTTGAACTGTGGAATCTGTGGTCTCCAGTGCTAGCACTGATGATGTTAGGTAATTGGGTAATGAAATATCTGCAAGAAAACAACCAAGCTCAGAGAGCACCAAGGACCCCATAATTAACTCATTTTCCCATCAAGGGAAATCAGACAAGGAGTTCTCATCCAAATTAGCCTCTAATAACTTTATACTTATTATTTTAATTGATGATTAAGTATTGAAAAAATGGATTATCAATTCATTCTAGTCTTGACCATGTAATTGTCTTAAAAAGAAATACTATACTGAATGTTCTCTGCACTACTATTTTTCACTCCTTCCACTCCTTCATTCATGGTGATTTGAAGGCTGTTTAGTTGTTTTAAGTCAGCCTTTGTGAAATTGTGCTCTCAGTTTGAATTTCAAGTCTATGCTGACGGTGAGATTATGTGGACTGAAATCCACCACTATCTATCTATCTATCTATCTATCTATCTATCTATCTATCTATCTATCTATCTATCTATCTATCTATCTATCTATCTATCTATCTATCTATCTATCTATCTATCTATCTATATCTAATCTATCTCTATCCTACCATTTATCTACAATTGTCAACCCACTTGGCTAAAACCAGGCATGGAAGAAGACCAGATGAGCTAAATCTACTTCATTTTAAGGCTACATTAACAGAATCTTGCAAGTTTGAAAGTATAGACTCCCCACTGTCATTTTTAACTCCTTGATCCATTAAGGTAAGATTTCTCTAAATTTCTTTTTCTGACTGTTAAGCCGCTGGGGGTTCCTGCCTCTCTTCTCTGATGATTTCCTAGAGAGCATCCCCCCCCTTTCCCCTAGATCATTCCCATATTCCATTACAATCATCTATGGCTCTGGGCACTTACAGGTACAAAAAGTGATAGGCAGTTCATAAATAGCTCAAAGACAACATATGACCAACTTTCCTCCCACCTCTTCCAGCATAGCTTGGGAGAAAAATCTGGTATTTAATAACTTTAATGTCACTGGGAGCACCAGTTTGGTGTAGCGGTTAAGGAACCAGGCTAGAAGCCAAAAGATTATGAGTTCTGGTCTTACAGCCTACTGAGTGATCTTGGGCCAGACATTCACTCTCAGTTGTAGAAGAAGGTAACATTGCTGAGTAAACTGTAGAACCAGTCCAGACAGTCAGGAGGATTTAAAAAAAACTGTCTTGAAGGGTCCCACCACTCAAAAAAGAATTTAATGGGGGGGGGGAGAACCATGAGAATCTCTGGAAAGAGATCATTCCATAAGGAAAGCTTGCTTCTGGTGCCACTATCTGCCACTATCTGACCTAAAGTGTGGCTAGCTGACGGATATCACTGAATATCACCTGATGGCAGAAACCAAAGGGACAGATGGTTTCTCAAATAACAATTGCCAATTACTAGTGTATTCAGACAACCAATTTTTCATACTAATTCAGAACAACAAGTTGATCAATATTTAAGGAAATCCAATGTATGTTGTGCTTTAAAACTCACTATCTGGGTCCTACAGCAGTTTTAGAAACCTTGAGAAATTTAAGACATACTAAGCAGTCTTCCTGAGTCACCATCCCTTTCCATCTTCCAGTCTGAATAAAGAACTTCGCCGTCCTGCAATGCCACAAAAATGTAATTAGCAGGGAGAGCAGGAGTTCAGCTGAAATATTGGTTACAGAATCTGATCGCCTTTGAAGTTTACAAAACTCCGTGCAAATGGAAAGTATTTTCATCATTATCTTGACATTTAGATCTTTGCAGTCTGAAAGCTACCACGATTCAGTGCTAATACTTTAAAAAGCATTTTTAAAATATGCTTTATAATACGATCTCTTTTTAAAAAGAATTTTTGGCAAGATACTTGCATTTATGGCCAAAATAACAAAGCCTTAATCTGTTCTATAGACTGTCTGAAAGCTCAGTTTTCTTAAATCTGACAAAAAGCTCTTTTCATCTTGGATACATCCTCGCCAACTATTTAATGTGCTCCATTATATTTCTGAAACATCATATTTTTCAGAATAGTGAATTTTGCTATTGTTTGTTTAAATGGGTTTAAAAAAGCAGCATGAGAAAAAATGTACAGGATAATAATCTATTTTAGTTATATTTACAGTACTGTATGATGTTTTTCATGTTCATATGGAAGTCAATCACACTGTGTTCTGCAGAGAACATATGCAAGGGTTGACACAGTGAGATTTATAGCTAGAAATTAGTGAAAGACTTCACAGAAGGGATAGCTTTAAAAAAAGAGAGGACTGTCTTACTCTTACGTTTTTTAAAAAATAGACAACATTCTTCTTTATTAATTCTCGGCATTGTGATAATGAAAATGTAGATTCCGCTTACAACAAAAGTTGTATCATTTCAGAGAATATGAACATACCTGATGCTCAGGAATAAAGGCTTTTAAGCCTGAACACTCACAAAATGTTTTGTACATTTCTTATCCTTACACACAATGGCTACAAGAGGATGGTTAGTCTCTATTTTAATGCAGAAACCCCACTGATGGAATCCCAACAATCTAATCTAGTCTACTAAATTAGTAGCAAATTAATTACAATAGTCTAAGAAGGTAGGCTAAAATTAAGTTTCCTATGCGAACATGCCAGAGAGGCCAAGTTTCAAAAAATAGCAAAGGTATTTCAGAAAGAGAAAGAGAAAGAAAGAGAGAGAGAGAGAGAGAGAAAGAGAGAGAGAGAGAGACCATACCTGCTACAAATAATCCCATATCTGTCTTGACAGATTTGATTGATCTAAAACAATGTTCCCTTGCCCCAGTGTTTTTCATGTGAAAGATGTGATCCAGTGTGACTACAAGCTGATTCTTAGTGACTACTTATAAAAACCATTTCACAAATTTCCAGTTGTACAGGCCTAACCAGAAAAGTCCAAATGAACCATCATTTTTTCCTCTTACTTTCTTTGCTAATTAGTGTATTTGTTGATGCTCTCTCAATAAAATGCATGTCCTAAAGAGGAGTTGTTTTATAAGCTCAGTAACAACATCACCTGCCTTAGATTTTCCAATAGCATTACAATGGCAGCAATTACTTTTATTCAGGGTAAAAGATTTTGAGCTGTGCTATTGAACACAACTCTTCTGTTTATAGAAAAACAACAACAGCCAAACAGAATCTAACCCCATGCTGAAATCTAGCAATGGTAATCAAACCCACATATGGGCCAGTGTAAATAGATTCACAATAACTCATTTTTCTAATGATGCTGCTGCGTAATAGGAATTCATTGATCAGCTTACAACTACCGGCATTCTGTCCAGCGTTTTCCAGTTCTCCCATCTTTCTGAAGGTAAACAATATTTGCGTCCCAAAGAAAAACTTACTTCAGTTCCAACAAAAAAACTGGTGTTTATATGTTCTAGCAGCTTAAGAGGTTTCATCGTTGTGCCCTGAATCTCCGCATATGGAACTTTTTCTACAGCCTCTTTGCTTTGCTTGCTTAAGAGGGCCGTTTTGTCTAAAAATAATTGGAATAAGATCAATTATTTTTCTCATTCATCAAAGCAGGCTAGATGACTGGGGGGGGGGGGGAGAGATGTTTTAAAAATGACAACGGTGAATGGGAAACTAGTCAACTTTCTTATTCTACTACATAAACAGCTCTGAGTGCTTACTAACTGAATGCTCTAGGGAAGCTCACAGGTTCCTGGCCCGACAGAGAACAGAAATGAAGAAACCTCATGATCTTCAGTTTACTAAAGTTATAAAATATTTCTGTATTATTTATTTATTTATTTATCAGATTTATACCTATCTCTGGGTAGGTGACTCTGGACAGCATACAATTAATGACTCTGGATCTGGTACAATAATTAACCATTAGATATAAAACTCTAGGAATATAAATTATACCGGCACTTAATATTATCTACTAGATATAAGCTCAATGAAACCAAAGTTCATAATCAAGATCCAATTGAGTTCAGTCCTTTATTTGCTTAGACCTAGTGGACAGAATCTTGCCAAACTCAAGCTATAAGCATTTAATTTACTAGATATACCTTGAGAGATGCTAGGGTATGGCTACTCTGGACTAATTCCCTACTCCCCCATCCAGCTCAGGACTGTGCAGTCTCTTAATCTGGGCCTCTATCTGAGAAAGTTCTATCATGCCAAAAGTCTTCCCAACTTCTTCTGTAGGTACACATTCCATCATACCTTACAAATGTACAAAAGCTATTCAGATTATTTATTAGGAAATGGAAGCATCCACAGAGGGAATCAAGGGGTCAAATGATAAATATGGAATTACATTGACGCAACACAAGCTCTGCATTTTTTGTACCTCTGTCATGTTAGAGCAGATGTCTCTATTAGGAACCCATATTGATCATTTGGGTAAGATTTTTCTCTTTTGCTATTCTCTCTGCCACACAGTTCTAAATTATGCTAATTGTTGATATACTTCCCCAAAACATAAAAATTGTTTACCTTGAATTTTGGTATGATAGTGCTCTTCTCTGAAGCTAAATCTTATTGGACTATATTCAGCACTTGTATCTGCCTTGGGCAGATTGATCTGTTTTAGGATTTTAGAAAAGGCATTTAACAAGATACATAATGGAAAAAAATTGAGATATGTTCATTGAAAAACAATGCCAGAAACCTATTTTTGCTACTGCAGTCCTCTTAAAAACACAGTGTTTGGGTTGCAAATATAGAATACAAATCAATCAATATTTTTCTAAGATAATTTATGATTCCTAATCCTAATTCATAATAATCATAGACACACTATTAATTGATGCTATAATTAGCGTCTGACTACTTGATTTGTTTCCATTTCTAAAAATACGTTTTAAAACAATATGAAAAGACAAACTCAGAAGAATTTGATGCTATTAAATCTTCTAAGATCAGTATCAGTTTAATTATTTTTTCTTTTAATAAAATTTGGCTATTTCCTCTTAAGATAAAGCTATTTTGGGCATATTGCATTTAAAGATATTACAGTACTGTTAATTTTTTTAAAAAGACATTTCGCATTAGTAAAAGCTCATCGTAAATATATATGTATTATATAACTCATATAAAATATTATTGGCTTTGAAAGCAAGACATGAACTTATATTAAACAAAACAAATAAAGCTTTAACATAGGTAACAACTTGAAACCAAAAGAGAGTCATGAATGGGCATGACCAAGTTAGAGAACTCTCTTGCAATACCAACACACAAAACTTGTTATCTAATCTTCTTAAAACATTATTTAAGGAGCTCGATAAACATGGTACAAGATTTTCTAATGATTAACTTTATCCTGGTAGATTGGTTTTAACTTCATCATCAGTGAACTGATTTAAAAAAGAAATGGAGAAATACCTCAGAGAAAGAATAATAGAAATGAACGAAACCTAATCCCAAATATATATATATTTAATTCATAGCTCCCTTTATATTAGGTAAATGTTATAACTGCAATACTAGAATGACATTCTTACCATTTTAACTGTAGTAAAGACTAGGGAGCAATTTGGGAAAATACAAGAAAAATGTTTATTTTAAAGCTGATCACTGGATGTATACCCGTTGGCATGTTGATAATTTAATTTTATAAACATTTATTTTTCTAATTGCTTTCCTGGCATGGAAGGTAGGAGGCACAGTATCAGGGCAACTAAGAGGCCAACCCCTCTTGAATTCCGTTAACTCTTATTTAGCACCAATTTATTGCTGGCCATTTGTTGACTTAGATTCTTGTGCACTGAAGATTCTTCAGGCATGAGCAATGAATCAGTTTAACTAGTACTTATTGTGTGGTCTTGATCTTTTGTGCCTGAGGATATCACCACCACAATGTCCCAAGCAGGACAAGCTTAGAATCCAGCTGGCACAAACATGGGACAGAAGTAGCTTAAGGCTGCAATGTGGAATTGCCCGGATGTCTTCCAAAAAAGGAGGGCTAAAACACCACTTCTAATCATTGTAATTTCCCCTCCCCTTTTGCTGTAGGATAATCACAATTTAAAATTGCACCAATATTGCATTTCTCAAACAAAATACCCATCAACTGAGATATTGAAGAATAATCTAGTCTAGTGCCATGTGGAGTAGATGGGAAATGTGTCCTTTTGCGTATTCTAAATTGACAATTAAATTAAATTGTCTTCATATCTCTATTAGGTTAAATTTCTGGTGATAGGCATGGTGAACATTTGGGGGCGGTTGAACTTTTTCCATTAAGTTTTATTCCAATTTGGTTCTAGATTTAAATTGACAACAGTTATCTCGGGGACCTGTTATCCTCAGGTTTTATAAAACAATTATATAAAACTCTTTAATTGTTTTATAAAAATTTATCCACACCATCTGGCAATTTCCATTTTTTTAAGACAAAACTTGCATTGCCTTTTCTTTCTCAATCTTACTTCTTTGAGGAAGTAAGATTGAGCTTCCAGGTTTCTGGCATATGGTGGTCACATATGATCTTCCATTTCAAGATACTCCTATATGAAACAAATTTCATCTTGAAAGGAGAGGAGAGGAGAGGGAGAGGGGAGAAGGAAGGACTAAAAATTAGGGTGAAATGATGCATCTTCCCTCCATCTTAGTCATTCTTTAAAGTTTTCTGTAGATTTCTGCTGTACCTTAATGAGAGGTTTCCAGGCAAGGTCTAGGTGTTTAAAGGTAGTGGGAACATCAGGTGGAACATTAATAATGCCCTCTTCCTTTTTCTTCTCAGTTGAAGTTTGTATGGTAGGCCTGTAAACTCGGAGATCCCAAACATATATTGTGCTAGATAGATGGGAATAACAATATAACTGGAAAACTGCAGGTTCTGTATCTAAACTAAGTATTTGAGTAGTTTCTGCTATATCTAATCAGTATCCAGATGAGGTAGATACAGGAGGGGGAAAATTATGCTGTGTTGTTTGACAGTCAGAAAGGATATCAATACCCTTCATTATGGATTGCCATTATGGTCTTCAATGCACTCTCTAGGCTGTTGTCTCAAGACCTAGAACCACCAATAATTCATTTCCTCCTCACATTATACGATCACATCTAGTAGCACTATTTAAGAGGGCCGCTTCATGTGCCGTGTAGCCATCTTGGTAGTTCCTTCAACATTTAATGCTTAAGGCAACATTGGTATCAAATGACCAGCACATGAATAGGGTGGAAAGAATGAGCACTGCTTTGTGTGCTTTCAGCAGTGCCTTGACTGCTTCCAGGAACATTTGTCAGAATGGGTAAGTGAAGCGAGCAACTACTGTGGCAAGAGATATCAGTAGCAGCAAGTGACAGCCATAGATAGTGGCTATGACAGGCTCAATGGCAGCAGTGCATCAGAACTATGAATGGGTCCTTCTGAGGTCCTGGCCTTCAGCAGCTAATGATCAGGCTGACCTCTGACACTGGGGCTGCTGCTGCTTCTGTGGTTCTAAGCAGAACCTAGAACCCCAAAGGCTACCAGGTCCCTGGTGACTTGCCATCAATGACATATGAACTGCTGTCAATTTGGAGCAGACATAATTTTGGAAAGTGGAACAAAGTGAGAGTAAACCAGCCTTGAAAGTTTCTTTACTTAGGCAGCCATTTTGATACAGAAGGGTGAAGCACTACCCAATCATTAGATCTCCATTTTTAGGATTTTTAAAACATACCCTGCTCAAATGTTTAGAAAACAAAACACTTTCAGGCAGTAACAGAAGTTGAAAATCAGATCCCAAGGGGGAGATGCTCCTACTGTATTTGAGTAGAGCCTGAACAATCGTCTGTCATGGGTGCTTCAGTTACCCAGAATAGGGGTTGGGTTCAATGGTTTAAACAAGTCTTTTGAACATTGGCTCTATAAGACTCAAAGTTACACAACATTCTAAACTCAGCTGCAAGGAGGCTCTTGGGTGCAAGTGTTTCTGCCCCCTAAAAACCAACAATTGTTCTCTAAAAGAAGAAACAATGTTCCATAACTAGGATGTCTGCAGGGAAGGATCAAAAAAGTCATGATCACCATGACTAGATGATAGATCCTCTGCTCCCTTTTTATATGACCCATGTAAAAAAGGAATAGAACTTCATCACATTTGCTCAGTCAGTATCCTGGGATTTTTTTTGAACCACCGTACACTGGCTGATCTCTTTTTCTGTACAGCTGAACTTTGCAAGTGACAATTCTTAGAACTGTTCAAATGGCAATTCAGAACATCAAGATGGTCACTGTTTCTATTTGTATTTGAATTGGAATCGGTATCTGCTTAACAAAAGAATGGTAATGGACTGGGGAAAATATGAAAAGAACAAGAAAAGGGTTGTGAAATCAAAGAAATAATGAAGATTATTTATATCCTGCCAATTTTGACATCATGATTCAATAAATTACAATCCTGGTTCGAAGATATATTTAAATCAAACCTCCCTGACTGAATCACTGGAAACAGTCATATAAGAATCTAGAATATTTTTGCTAATTTGGGCACATAAGAACTAATAGGAGGAGGGAACACACAGACATATAACTACATCTTGATATAATAAGTTTTTGAATGTTACCAGTCTGGTGAACAGGTCATAAGCTGCACACAAACTCCAGCTCTGTTTTCAAAAACAGTACCCATCCTGTTCACCTAAGAAAGATCAAGCAAAGTGCCATTTCACATTAGAAACAGGAATAACAACAACAACAACAACAACAACAACAACAACACAAAGAGACAAATTTTCCAGGATGGGCAAACTCAGTAGTTGGAGAAGGCAGTGGTCAAATGTGGAGATTGTGTTTTTTGTTTTTTTGGCCAGGAATTACATTCTCCCAGATTTATTCAAGGTCCCATGATGTTTGCAATTAAAAGAAAGCAGAAGTCCTTACACAGATATTGTAGAAACGTTCATGTTTATTTATTATATTTAGAAACACCAGTTTTGTAAGAGGTTTGCTAATTTGTTACAGCCAATTGTTCTTGGTTCACTGATACACTGTACTTGATTTTTACTTTAGTACAGTAGAAAGTGCAATGAAAGTAACATCAATTCCCAGTTGAGAAAATAAAAAGTGAACATACTGTACATTACTTAGTGAGCAGTGTAGTTGGGCATAAATGAAAATCTTCTGAATGTTTTACAATATTTTTCTGAAATTATATATATGTAAATTTCTTCCACACCATGTGGAAGAAATGTTCTTGAGAATCAGCTCTTAAATTCTACAGAAATAAATAATGCTGAGTTTGTTATTTATTGCAAATTGAGACACAGAGACTGTATTTTAAGTATTTATTTGTTAACCCAACTTTTGTTTCAAGAATCTGAAGAGGCAGAGAGAACACTATGTCCTCTAGTTGATCTCAAAACCTATGGAAGCTGTTTGTAGGCTAGTAATGACTTTGAAGATACAAAGAGAGCTTCCATGACAGTTTGTGGAAGTTAGGTTTCTCTGACCTAGTACTGCAATCTAGGAATTCTCTGGGACCACCATAGTGATAAGTGTGCAAATCCCACACCATAACATTAAAGAAAAATAAGCAAACACTGCCTTGATCTGTGAATGTATCGTTGCATAATCTTCTCTTAAAACTAGCTTAGGCTTGTCCAAACAAATCAAGTCCAGGTTTTGATGATCCTTTTCCTGCACAAGTCCAACAGGGTTTGCAACTTGCCCTCCCAAGTTGCTCATAATACCCCAGAGGGGGTCATACCCATGATTTGCAAACCCTATTATATAGACTACATTTACTGTATATCCAATACTTCCTCAAAACAGCACATAGCTGGATCTTCTCTTATTTTGCTTTCACAAAAACGACCCCTTTAAGTAAGAAGAGTGAAAAAGTCTGGTGGTGTCTGGATTTTTTCCCCTTTAGTGGCCCAAGAGGAAAGACTAATATTTGAATCTTACCTCCAAAAAATCTGGCAACCAGTGTATGTCAGTTATTATAGATTTATGGCCGTATTCTATAGATGAGACTGCACAGTACCTCACCAAGTGTGGCTCCTTCCCCATTTGTTGTTCCAGCATGAAACTGGGCTAAAATTGAATATGACCTGTTAATACTTAAGAAGAAACAGCTATCGCTCTTTTAAAAACCAAAACTAAGTCTATACGTGAGATGGGTGACATGTAAGTTTAATAAAGAAACAAATAAATAAATCATTTCTTTAAAGTATAAGAATCCTCTACAATTCACAGAAATTGATGGCGTATATGCCATCAACAATGGGAGGAAATAAGGAAAACATATTGGTTTGTGGGAGGCCCAAAGTCATCATTTCTTGTAACATGTACAGTAGTGGCCAAAATTGTGGAAACATTTTGGTTAAGTTTCCACCAATTTTTCTTTTAATTTCTTTATAACTGTAGCCTTGTTCACTTAATAATACTATTTTACATCGCTTTCTGGGCAACCAGTCAACCTTTTGCACCATTACTTTACTTTTATTACATTTTACAAGCTCACTAAATTGAAAGAACACCAAAAACACCAAAAAAAACCAACCAACTTGATAGCGATCACATAACACACTGACAAATGTCCTCCTCTCAGCTTCAATACATGACATCAATAACTGAATCCTACTGTGATCTGATTTGTTCATTGCCAAAACAAGATGACACCTGATTGGCTCTCTAAACACTCATGCTCACTGGCTACAATCAGATGAAGGAAAGCTTCCTGATATCAACCTAAGCTTCCTTTTTCTGGTTATTTGGCTATAACATTTCATAGAATACAGTGCAGATAATTGAACAAACTTTGTTGCATTACATTCTTGATTAAATTATATTTCCATTGATACATAATTTTATGGTACTACTCCAAAAAAAGTGGTGTTATTAGCCATCAAACCTCAAAAATACACCTTTCCCAAAAGGTTTCCACAATTTTGGCCACTACTGTATATATGTAACATGTATATTTCTTATAACATCTATACAAACCGCAGATTTTCCTTTTCACTTTCCTCTCCTGTCCAAGAGCCATAAGGTTTGAAACATTCAGTTTTAAATAAACCACAGTTTTCTATTGTGTCAAACTGAGATTTGTTTAAACAACAGTACCATTGAACCGACTCTTGTTTTTTTTTGGCTCATTCTGAAACCACAGTCGAAACAAAGCTTTCAGCCAATTTTGGATCTAATATGGAACTTACATTTATTTAAAAGTGCAAGTGAAAATTTCAAATCTCTACATAGCTCTATTGGAGGAGGTGTAGAAGAGCCACAAATCCAAGACTCTTGCAAGCTTATTCACATAGAGCAGGGGTGTCAAACTGCCGGCCCGCGGGCCAGTTGCATCATATGGAGGCCGTGCCCACCCCAGCTCCGGCAATGCAAAAAAAGTCACGATATGTCGCGACACGTCACGTGACGCGGCGAGTTTGACACCCGTGACATAGAGGTATTTAGTTATCTAGGATTAAGTGCCATTCATTTCATTTCATTTCATTTCATTTCATTGTTATACTACCTAAATGATACAACTCCATTTAACTCAACAGAGTTTCGACGCAGTGTTTCTCAACCTTGGCAACTTTACAATGTGTGGACTTCAACTCCCAAAATTCTCCAGCTAGCAATGCACACATCGTAAAGTTGCCAAGGTTGAGAAACACTGGCCACCAGGATTGCATTGTTAATGTACGCACAGAATATACATTTTTTTCCAGTTGTCTTAAAAGCAGGGATTCTAGTGCTTATATTTGTTGACTTATTCTAACCTTACAGGTAGATTTTTTTCAAGTAAATGTGCTACAGGACACATAATATTCATGGGCAGAAGGGCCAGATCCCAGGCCTATCAGTCTTAAATCAAAAATCATTAGGCAATTGACAGCATGTAAGAAGAATAAGTATGCAATACTCACCATATTAACTGCTGTGCCAGCAGCAGTGCCTGACTTTGCACTTCTTAACCTTCCTTCATATTCTGAAATGTCCCACAACACAACCTGGCATTGGAGTAGAACAACAGATCTGACAAATCTAGTACAGCAGAGGTGTTCAAAACATGTCTCTTCTACCTATTACAGGTAGTCAACTACTTACAATAGTTCATTTAGTGATCACTCGAAGTTACAATGAAAAAAGCGACTTATGACCGTTTTTCACACTTACGGCCATTGCAGCATCCCCATGGTCACATGATCAAAATTCAGATGCTTGGCAACTGGTTCATATTTATGACAGCTGCAGTGTCCTGGGGTCATGGGATCACCTCTTATGACTTTCTGACAACCAAAATCAATTGGGAAAACCAAATTCACTTCACAGTCATGCTACTAACTTAGCAACTGCAGTGATTCACTTAACAACTGTGGGGAAAAAGGTTATAAAACGGGACAAAATTCACATAACAAATGTTTCACTTAGCAACAAAAATTTTGGGCTCAATTATGGTCGTAAGTCGAAGACTATCTGTATTCCTCCCATGATGAATGTGTCCCTTCCAATTGTGTTGGGACTATTAAATCTCCCAAATTCTAGTGAGATTAAGAAAGAGCCTTTCCTGACTCTGTGGGAAATTACAATGCTAGGATTATATTTTTCGGTATAGAAATGAAGGATTTTTTTGTTTCAATTTCAGAAAAGTAGAAGTTATAAAAGTTGAAAAGTAGCAGACTTAACTTCAGATGTGGAAATACAGTACTGACATTCACAGTTCTATTATCTAGACCACGAGTCTTCAAACTTGGCCCTTTCATGACTTGTGGACTTCAACTCCCAGAATTCCTCAGCCAGCATGCCTGTCTAAGGAATTCTGGGAGTTGAAGTCCACAAGTCATAAAAGGGCCAAGTTTGAAGATCCCTGATCTAGACCATGTGCTTTGGAAGTTTGAGAGCAGGATTGGTCATCTGCAGACCCAGATTCTCTCAAGTGCCTTTAAGTGCCTTTAAACATTATTAGAAAAAATTGGGGGAGGGGGTGTAACTCATTACACAATGCAAAAAAGAAACACGATGCATACAAACATATAGTTCAATGCTCACTTTAAAGAAGTGAGAGAAAGAGAAAGAGAGGGAGAGGGAGAGGGAGAGAGAGATGAAGTGTGCAAATCCAGTTGCTCACCTGTCCATTCAGACAGCCTCCAACAATGATGTTGGGATCACTTGGAGAAAACTCAAAGCAATAAATATCTTCAGGGCACTCCAGCATTAGCTAGAAATAACATTAGGAAGGAGGGAGAGATCCATCAATTTTGAGCACCATTTTCACAAACTAAAGTGATTGTGTCTTTGTTGGTTAAGCAATGTTCAGAAATAGTCGAGTCGTCAAAAACAGAGAATACCTGAGGGTGAATCGGGTCAGCAAAACTCCAGAACAGAATTGGGGCTTTCCATAAGAGCAGTTTCCCAGACTGGGCTACTCGTTCCTCATAAGTGAGCCTCTCGGTCACTGCCACGACAATTATCCCTGAATGAAGACAAAATACTTATTTCTTCAGTGCAGCAGAAAAGAGAAATCTTTATGTAAGGTTGCATTTCCCCTATCCTTCCCTTCCCTTCATTTCACTTCTCATTTTTTTCAATTCTTCAACAGTCAAGGTTGATAGGCTTGGGGATATGATAACACCCTTGGTGTGCAGTGTTAAACTTTTCAGTCATAGGCACTAACTTTTGGGAAGGTTAAGATGCATCCATCTTACTCTCTTTTTTCTCTCTTTTTCTGATTTTTTTTTTAGAACAACAAAAATAGTGTTGCTTTTGCTTATCATCCCAAGTTTAAAGTTTTCCACTCTTTTAGAAAAAGCTATCTGCAGATTTTACACAATAACTGCTTTCAATATTTATCAAATGTTTTAGAAGAGGTGTACACACTCAGCCAACACTCCCCGCTAGTTAGGATGGTGATTCCAATTCCACAGTATTATAAATTATCTGCCAAACATTTCAAATGCCTTTCTTGCTGTACTTCCTGGTTGTTTTTTTTCAGAGAGGACAAAATAGATGAAATACAAGAGCTGCTGCCTTTTAAAGACCTCCAGATACCTAGCACAATTATTGTAAAGATGAACCAATTTTTGTAAACCTTACCATAAATGGTCGGGTGCCAGCAGATGCAGCTAACAGTTCGGTCCTTGAGATAATGCAGATCTGTAAAGGACTGATATTCTTTCATGGTGACATCAGATTTACCTGCAAAACCACTTTCCTCTTCTGCAAGAGCTTTCCAGTCATCGAAGAAAACATTCATAATTTCATTTTGTTGCAGTGCCACTTCAACTCTGTAGCAGAGGAAAATGAGAGAGAGAGAGAGAGGGAGGGAGGGAGGGAGAGTTATTAAAATACTTAAGGGATTATCTACATTAGGCATCAATGGGTTCTGATGAAAATTTACAGGGTAGGGTCATCCTGCCAGCCATGTGGGTCCCCTGCAAATGCCCTCTTTTGGACTGCTGGTGTTATTGCCCGCAGCTGGTCAAGGTGTGTCCCCATCTGACGTCTCCCTTCCAATTACTTCACCAGTAAATGGTCAGTACTAATGGGTCCAAATCAATCAATGCTTGCTGTAAGCACAGTTCATCCCATCCAGCTTATTGGCTGAGCCATGTAGAGATCCTTTTTTTTTTCTTTCAGAGGATATCAGGGGATGCCTCATCGGTTTAATAACTGCGAATTACGCTAAAAGTGACACTGCTCAAATCAGGTACAAAGTTAGGGAATTAATTCTGAAAAGTTACATCTGTCACTAAAGCAGTGTAGAACATGGATTGGGGGGGCTGTTGGGGGGGTGTTGTTTGTTTGCATATTATTGCCTGTATCTCAGCACATTACATTAGTGGAGCATGATACTAACCGTAAAGCCACAGATATGATAAAGTTTTTCAGTTCTTCTGATGACAGGTAAACCTCTTTTTCATGTTCTGAAAATTCTCTCGGATAATATTGTGTCGTTGCATTTTTGGGATAGGTCCTAAAGCACATGAATTCCATTGTTTAAAAAATGGGGAGTGGGAGAAAAAGATCTTCCCAACGCTAGAGGCTAGATATCATAATTTAAATGGTGTTTGTCCTATAGCATTTACTAATTCCACAGAATTTTGGCAACCATTCCACAGTATTGGCTGATGCTGTAGAGTTGAGGAAACATAGGTGACTATAACTGAAAAAGACAGAGAAATAGGGGAGCCATTTTTTTTTGAAGCACAATCAGGTGTGGGTTCATTTGTATGCGCTTTGTTTAAGATGATGTATGATTTCTAAAGCAAGGTTTTTGTTTTAGTGCTAAATGCGTATGGGAGCCATATGGCTTATCCAATAAAATCTGTTGGTCTGATATTTCCCTGATTGGTTAGATTTCAATTTCCATAATCCCCAGCTGCAGACTCATGGTCTATTTTCCTGGGCATGAGACCAGAGCCTGAACTCACATAATACAGCAATCTTACTCAATTTAAGTAAATCGGAGTCTGATCAGTAACCACTGAATGGACAGCCACCAGAACTCCATGTATATTGTTCTGAATTTTATCAAAGGCAAAAGACAGAATACAGATGAAATTAGTATATCTGAAATCTCTCACCTACGTTCTTTCAAGGTCAAAGAAAGTATAAGTTGTTATTTTCTCCCCCTCCCAGAAAAAATCCCCCCCCCCAAAAAACCGGACACAGTTTTTCTTCCCTTTTAAAAACAAAAATTAAATTATGAGTTTTATACCATTTTGTCTGAGTTCCGGTGTTTTCTTCTTCTGGAACTACTTGAATGCCAATATGTTTCTCTAGCTGCCGAATGGTGAAGTTCTTGTCTTGATAGGGCATACACTCCACATATGCGTGTTTGTCAAGGGTTGCATTTCTGTTTTGGAACCTAACCCGAATCCCAAATTCTTTGTGTGGCCGAGAAATCATATATTTTATCTGAAAGTCCAATAAAAAATATTTCTTAATGAAAGGATTGCTTTGGAGCAGTGTCAGTCCTAGGTGTCAGGATCTGACAGCTATACGGCTTGGCTTTTTTGTGCTTCCTTTTAACCTGGTATTATATTTAAAATGCTGCATTGATAGGACAGCTCAAAAGACATAAGAGGTCTTCTTCATAATAGGTCCATATGATCAGGAAGGTAGTATTATTTGGTGGAAATTTTAAAAAGAATCATATTGAATTTTTTTCTTATCTCCCACGGGGAGAACAACTGAACTTTCGGATCATACAGAACAACATACTCCTTGTAACAGAAGAAATACTTGCTATCTGTATTTTAAAAATATTTTAATACTAACCATACATAAGGATACTCTTATAATTTTTTCTGTGAGGTAAACTCTAACTACAATAATATATAGCACATTGTTTCCTATGTTATGCACTATACAATTAACAGCAAGTCTATGCATGTATATTCAGAAGTTAATTTATATTCCTAAATTAGCATGCAAAGAAACACAAATGAATTTTGTGATTTTTGATTAAACAACCATCCCAAAAATGGCATGCACAGTAATCCATATTTGCCTAAATACTGTACAAAAATATCAAAAAAGAGAGAAAGAGAGAGAGAAAGAGAGAAAGAGAGAAAGAAAGAAAGAAGAGAGAGAAGGAAGGAGGGAGGGAGGGAGGGAGGGAGGGAGGGAAGGAAGGAAGAAAGAAAGAAAGAAAGAAAGAAAGAAAATGGAATATGTAAATGTAGATAAAAACGCATATAGACTTTTCCCCTAGTTTCCTCAAGGTTTGCTTGTTATGGAACCAACGTGTTGAGATTTTTAAGAGGCTCATTAAACTTTTTCATAAATACAGTCGTACCTCGGTACTCATCATTAATTGATTCTGGGAGGAGTGGAACAATGAGTACCAAATTTTTCCCACAAGGAAAAATCACAAGGCAGCCAACACTGACAAGTTATAGCTTGTGCTACCGAGACAAAATGTTCATGTCAAAAGGTATTGAGTAGCAAATTTGATGAGTTTCAAAGCAGTTGAGTATCAAGGTACCACTGTTATCTGAAATCTATCCTTAACAGAGTATTACAAGGTTACTCCCTTAGATTTTGCTGAATAAAATTAAGTCTTCTCACCCTCCTTGTTGATTCCCTGATTGATTCTTCTTCAATTTCCTTTTCACTTCCAAGTGAAACCCAAGGTTTTCGCACAGGAGGTTTATAAATTTCTTCAGGCACGCCTTCTTTAACTTCTTCTTCTTCCTCTGGCTCTGGTGGCTATGGAGAGGAAAATAGTAAGGATGTTCATATTTAATTAATTGATTTAAAAAAAAAATAAAGATAAAGACAGTATGGTGACACAATTATATTACTCTCTATTCAGCAGACTATTTTGACCCTCTATGATGCACATACCAAATAACTGAGCAATCTCTTACATTTAAAATGTTTTCCTTGGCTTCTTCGGTTGCAACAAGATAAAAGATTTGTCCATATTTTAATTCTCTGTCAAAGACTAGCAGGAGTTCTTCTCCAGGGTAATCCTACGTGAATACAGATAAGTGGATTTTTGCAATTAGAAAAAATACTAACCTCCAAATAGAATTGAGAAAAGAGAGCGAGAGATTGAATTTATATATCGGCCCTATGTCAGTTATTATCCATCATTTAACAGTCCAACTTGTTTGGCTTTTTAATTTATATTTATCACATGCATAACAGAGATAAGATATCCTCTTCTGCGATATGGTGTAGTTTTTTTAACCAGCACCTTTAGGCTGACCATTACCACCTCCAAGGAGCTCAAAAAGCCCAACCCAATGCAATCTAGGATAATTGATATAGTCAAGTACATCAAGTTTTCAACAGAGAATTGCACATACAACATGCCTTGAAGGGTAACTTACTAGTATAACTTTTTTGAAAGGGTGGAAGTCAGAAATTGCAGCTCTTGTTTTCATATCGTTAATAATATCTTCCTTTTTAAGAAGCTTGTAAGGATTTTCGGCTGTTACATCTACATCAGTAGAGCAATTAAATATTTCCTGGGTTTTTTCAGTGAGGACCAAGGGAAATATTTCTGGGTGGCCTGAAAAAAAAAAATACAACTTTTTCTTCAATGCGTGTGTTTGTGTGTTTGTTTGTACATGCATGCATGCGTGTGTGAGAGAGAGAAAGACAGCGAGAGAACGTTTACTGTGTTCACTCAAAAGTTCCACAATGTCACAAACATTCTAAAATGATAGTGTAGCATTATTTCTCGATAAGCTCAACATCCTCTTTCCCTACATTTTGAAGGACCCTGCCTTCGATGAAGTCACATCAAAATGAAATTATGGCTAGTCGTCTGTTATTGTAAGCAAATAGCCAAGAAAATGGAAGAGGTTTGTTTTACATTCCAAAAGAACTTTATATTGTAAGGAAGTGTGTATGTTTGTGTGTTTATGTGTGTGTGGACTTCAATGGAAACTAAATGTTGTCTTCCCCTTGGATGATTCTTTTCATATAAAAATTGAGAGCTCCCAGGGAACATTCTTTAGAAAATGTTGATTAAATTAACTAAGAGGCTCATAATCCCTTAAACTCGGGCTGCAGAAAAACTGCATTTTGATATAAAACCATCATCTGAATTACTTCAGTCCCAAGGAATTTCAAGCCTTTGAAATAGGCCAAGATAGTATTACAGGAATACTATTAGTCACGAGTTCTCCCCTGTCCCATCTTACAGCAAATGGAACCAAGGTGAGGTTATTTGGGGTTCCTTTCTCACGCTATCCCTTGTTTCAGGACTGACTTGTCATTTTTCTTCCCTTAATGGAACTTGCATTCCTTCAGCAAGATTATCTCCACTTTCTTAAGAATTTAAAGAATTTGAAGTAAACGGCAAGAAGCCAAATAAGGTTTTAATCTAAGAAAATTATAAATGTATCAAGGGTCCAGTTAAATTTGTTAACGTTGACTTTTACTATCAGATTATGGAATTAACTATAAAAAATAAATAGCTTCTTATAAAAACAAGATTTATTTTGCCTATCTTAGGTTGTTTGTTGTCTGTTATGAGAAAGATAAGCAATGTTATGATTTTTGTGCTTTGTTCACTACAAGCTCCGCTAAGACTGAATAAAGAAGATATTTTTTATTGATTATTCAGGTCATTTCTGGCTGGCACCATTATGCATACTTTATCTATATTTTTTCTTTAGTATTGAACTTACCCATGCTTGCCATAGAGAGATCAGGCTCCTCTTCTTTTTTAACTGAAATAAGAAAAAGGGGTTTTAATGTAAATCTTTCTGAATCAGCTAGGCGGGTGTGCGTTGTGTTTTTAATTTCTATATAAAATTCACTTTACAAATGATAATTATCAGGACTAGCAGCCACTGGTGAAAATTATCCTCTGCCAATGTGCTGAAATTCCTATTAAGGTTAAACTAGTAGGGTATCACCATGTATTTTATGTACTGTCTTTGACCTGAAATATTATTTGATTTTGTCAATGAATTTTACTTGATGAGTTTGAATATTATGGCAGAAAAGGAAGCCGAAACACACTCTTCCAATCTTGATTCTATAAATTTCTAATCCCAGACCAGGAATAGTCTACCCCTCACTCCATCACATAACTAAAAAGTTCCAAACATTTTAAGTTTTCCTTATGCAGAGGATAGCCCAGCATCTTGATGTGATCATGATTTATTACACTTGTATGCTGTCTGACTCCCTAGAATTCTGATCACTATTTTCATGGCTGTATATTTCTTCTAAAAAATAATGAAATTATATGTATGCAATATATACTAGAATAAATATATATCTTTTTGTGTGGGTGTATTTGTTATTCCAACAGAGGAAAAACACAAAGGGAAATAAATACCGTACTTTCTGACTGAAGGAAGACTCTACTCCTCAGGAATGAGCAGAATGGAGCATGAGAACGGTTCAAAATCACATAAAAGCACCATACTTTTGGCTTACAAACATTATTTATTCTGTGATCAATTCTTTACTGACTGATATGGTTACCTTTCCAGTAAATCCTCTGAGTCTTAGTAGCAGCTGCTGTGGTCACAGAAAGTAAAGACAAAGTCCCTTCCAAAAGCTTTCTTTCATTTCTGAATCTCAGAATTCAACCATTGTACAGTACATTCCTTCTGTATGCTGATTTTATCTATTCTTTCCCAACAATCTATTATGGGCTTTTTCCTGTGACTCAGTTAAAACAGTATTTATCTATACTTGAGCCAGACATAATATTTCCAGTCCCTGCTGCTATATGGTCTCTATAGTTTCTGGTTTGGTTTGCCATAAGATGTTGGTGTCCTGATTTCAGGTGTGCAGATTGCCTTAAAGCCATTAATTTAAACCTTCTGACTTTTGCCTGCCCCTCTGAAAGTAACCAGCAAGCAGGAAGGAAGGAAGGAAGGAAGGAAGGAAGGAAGGAGGGAAGGAAGGAAGGAAGGAAGGAACAATATCAAAAAATCTTCAAATATACACACAAACATTGCAAAGCATTAGTTGCATTCATCCATTCTTGAATATTTTTGTGTTCATATTTAGATTAAGACAAATAACATTCTTCAGTTCTATATAATTTTAAACTTACCGGGAGATTTTGGTTTTCCTTTGGCTGACCCCTTAGGACTTCCTTTTCCTTTGGCTGACCCCTTAGGACTTCCTTTTCCTTTGGCTGATCCCTTAGGACTTCCTTTTTCTTTGGCTGACCCTTTAGGACTTCCTTTTCCTTTGGCTGACCCTTTAGGACTTCCTTTTTCTTTGGCTGACCCCTTAGGACTTCCTTTTTCTTTTGGTGATCCTTTACCTTTGCCTTTGCCTTTGCCTTTACCTTTTTTTGCTGAACCATCACTATCAGGTGAGGTACGCAGTTCAGTAGATGCTGGACTTTCATCCATCTTTTAAATGCTTCTGAAAAGTGGACAACAATAACCAAAAAAATCAGATGAGACAGAACTCAAATGACACCTCCCAGTGTCTGTATTTATAACTAAGCTGGTTGATTATGATTAATTCTTATATAATGTTGGAGCAGAATACCAAAATAACCTCACCATTGCTTTCAATGGGGATGTGGTTTTGGATCAATTAGAATCGGTTTTGCAAAAATACAGAGAATACTTCAATTGACTAAAGTGTGAGAAATTCAAGGGCCCATTTGAAACTCTGCAAGATATCTTGAGTGAAATATTGCTGGGACTCCTGAAAATATTATATGCCCAATTGTGCTTGAGTTATTTGTGCTTTTTATCCCAATTTATCTTTAAATTTTGTTTCTGAAAGTCAAAGCAGAAGAGAATAAGTTGTATGAGAAAGGGAAGAAGTATGACATGTAATGCTAATTGCCGATCAATGCACAGACTATAGTCTTCACCATCACTCTCCATTTAAGGCCCCTGTTTTTTAATCACCATTTTCATTTCCCAAGTCCTCAGAAGCATTTAGAAAGTTATCTGTGATTATCTTAACTTGTTTCATTTTTTTCAGTTTTAAAATCCTGGAAAAAAGAGAAAAATCACTGCCTATCCCAACTATTAACCTGCCTCCAGAAGTGGAACAACCTGCCTCCAGTTGTGAATGCTCCAACACTAGAAGTTTTGAAGAAGAGACTGGACAACCACTTGTCTGAAATGGTATAGATTTCCTGCCTGAGCAGGGGGTTGGACTAGAAGACCTCCATGGTCCCTTCCAACTTTATTATTACCGTTTTTTATTTTTATTATTGGTCCCTTTATTCTCACTACACAAAAGGGGAAAAACAAGCTAATGAACTTAATACTTTGTCTTGTCTAAAACTGAAAACAAGGGGGAATTTAACTGAACATTTCAATTTCAGTTATTTGCTAGAAATAAATTGGGTCAACTTGCCAAGGCTAGTGCTCATTCTGGAGCTTTTTTTCGAACTGGTAGACAAACTTTGTGTTAAAAAGTTCCCCAAGTTTCGTGCTCTGCAGAGGTGTCTGCAGGGAGAGGGAGGTCAAAATCTGCAAAATGATGAGCACAGTGTTACAACCCAAGCCCTGTCCTTTTTGTATGTGTGTGTGTGAAGACAGCACAAGTACTAAAAGAGAAGGGCTTTGATCACGGCACAATGCCTGCTATCTTTCAGATTTTGACATTCTTCCTGAAAATGTCACTGATATGCAAAATATTTTGGATTTAATTATAAAAATATTTCCCATGGAAAAATGCTGTTGTTTTAATTTTATTTTTTTTTTAGAAAAATCTTAAGTGGAACTTTGAAGATTGGACCCTAAAGGGAAGTAGATGGAACCAAAGATTACAGTTATTTGTAAAGAAGGGGAAAGTCATTTCTTTATATATTTCTTTTCTGTTTCTTTTCTCCATTCTTAGTTTTTTTTGCTTTTCTCCTTTTTTATTTTCTGAGCCTATTTTTTCTTTTTCTTTCTTTTCTTTTTTAGTTTGCATTAGTATGATAGTATAATTTTTTTTAAATAAAGTTACTATTCAACTTATAAATGTCAGAGGCAAAATAAAATAATGAATTGGGTTCTTGGGGGTGCCTTAATTGATACATGAATGCCTTTCTGAAGGAGAGCAGGATGGCTCCTTCTTAAAAATGGCAATTATTAGACCATATCCTTTGTGGCACATGCTGGTAGCCTACAAGCTTGATCATTGTAATGCATACTACGTTAGGGGTCCCCACCCACACAGTCCATGGACCGGTACCGGGCCGCAGCATGCCAGCAACCGGGCCGCACAAACAAGCAAAACCCCATCAATGGGATGCAGGCAGCACACAAACCCACGTACTCTCCGCCCGTGGAAAAATCTTTCTCCACGGAACCGGTCTCTGGTGCTCAAAAGGTTGGGGACCTCTGTTCTACGTGGATTCTGACTTTACGTCTAATTCGAGCACTCCAGCTGACACAAAATTGGAGCCATGCTGATCTTGGAAGAACAATGCATGCCCATCTTGCAGATATAATTAAAGCCCTGAAGTGGTTTTCAATTTGTTTTCTAGCAAAATACAGCCAATCAGGCAAAGTGGATATGTTCTGTGTCCCCTCAGTGAAACAGTTTCTCATCTGGACTACTTCACAGGGCTGACAGATAGGACTGAGGAAGAGTCCTTTCTTCCCAAGATACAGTACCTGCTTCACAAACAGCCTCCCTTTGAAGATTCAGACAGCATAACAACATAATTTTCCCCCAGGCACGGGGCAGGGATGTTAGTGAAAGCTTGCTTGTATTTCTTATGTAGATAAGATGATTTTTAAGTGACCCTTAAGTATTATAGCCATTTAATATCATTAAAATGTCAGGGTCAGAAATCACAGGTCTGTTGAGATGGTTCTTTTGTTCCTTAGTAAAGCATAAATGGCCAGATTAAAGGGGGGGTAGAGATAATAGTAAAGAATAACTGTAGCACCATCGTGTGGAGATGGCCTACATCACATGGCATAATTGGACGGAAACATGTTTTCTTTCCAAAGTTTCCCAGGAATAGCATTAACTTACTTCAAAATTAGCATTAGTATTCATTTAATTAAAAGAGTTTAACTTTGCTTGGATGTCTTCCCTGCAACTCCATATTACACAACAGGCATCCCATCAAAGTAAGTACTAAATCTGACGTAACAGCAGATTTCAGAAAATGGGAGAAACACGCAAGAATGCTCAATGGTCCAAAATAGAAAATAAAAAATGGGTTATTGTAGAAACAAGGATTATTGTTTTGACAATAAGGAACTGAAATAACCCACAGATTGGAAAATATGATCGTTTCTATCAAGTCATCCAAATTTTTGAATCACATGAACAACATTGAAGTTTCAGAGATTAATCACCGAGCTATTTTTAGAAAACAATTTACAAAACCACGCAGAAAGTTCCTGCTTATTCCTACGGGATTGCTCTCACATAGTTATAATGAATATTTTCAGAATAACTTAAGTTATATATAAAACTTTTACATGAGTAAAAGGTAGCAAGCTAGAATGAATAAATTAATTAGCAGATGATTATGATTTGTAATAAAGCCAAGTGAATAGAATGGAAAAAAGAAGAAAAATAGGATTAATTTTTTATGTATTGATAACATTCTCAGAGTTAGACTGGAAATTATTGTATATAAAACCAAACAAAAAAAGTCCTTACTGTTGCTAAAGCGCTGTTTTTTAATCAAAACAAAAATATATAGTGTTTTATATCATATTTAATGCAATACTTCATTGCTCTATAAAAATCCTACAGTGCCCTTCATAATGATAAGATCCTAAATAATAACTATATTTACTGTAAAATCTCATCTAAGACTGAATCAGTTAGAAATCATCATTTGCGCCCCAGCTGCTGGGTGGGAGATGAAACTAAATATATTTATATGTTTTAGTTAACCAGTTAATGATGTGTGGCAAAATGGCAAAGTATCACTTATGAAAGAAGGATGCCTAATTTGACCAAAGCAGTGAAACCAGAAAATGTAGAGTGTAAAATAAAGAGATATAGGATATATTTTTTTTCCACTCTAGGTCATCAGGTAGATGCTGCCATTACATTTAAGATCAGAAAAATGGAGACTGTAAAAGTATGAAAGCCATGAACAAAATAGAAAAACTTATCCAATTAAACTTGAAATGGCCATATCACTTGGTAACAATATGGGTGTGGTTTTCCAATACCTTTTTCTGAGACTTTTTTTTTTTTACTTCCCAATCTAGACTACGGTCCTGGGATTTCTAGAAATTTCTCATCCAGCATTAACCAGGTCCTACCTTGCTTACTTTCTAGCTCAAATAATGGTGTTGTGGTGCCATAATTAATTGTTATATCTACTTTGCGCAGGAACTGTTTGCATACTTATTTAACAAAAGTAGGTGTACTCTTATCACAAAGAACACTCTACTGCACCTGGAGTCTGTAAGGCTGTTAATGATCATGGACATATGATTTTCAAACATCTGCTACTTCTCCCTCACATATAACACTCTGCATTTGTGTGCAACTTGTGCTTTCCAAGTAAACACAGCAACCCTGTACTCATTGTCATGTGCCTATAAGGCAGCAATGGTTTTGAAACAAGTATTGTGTGCAACAGTGACTCCTTCTCATAGGAAAGGCCTGGAGTGCTTCTTTGATCTTTTTCTATGTTCAGAAAAAAAGGGAAGAGGATGCAGGGAAGATAAGGGAGGCTGAGGTAGAGGAGAGGACAAGAATGTAAAAGGTCAAGAATGTCTTTTAGTGATATGCCCAGATCACGTAGACAGCACAGGGCAGATTTCTTTGCAATTAATAAATTCAGTTCAAGTAGATACTAGGTTACAGTTCTGCAAACAACAGCAAAAGCGAAAATAGTAGTGAAATGTTGGAAGAACTCTCATACCTGAATACTGAAAATCTGCTTTATATTACACTACTGTCAGACAGAAAATGAGAAAGAATCACAAGAGCCCTAGTTGATCAGACTAAAGGATCTTTTACTCCATCATCATGTTTCCATTAGGGCCAATCAGAAGCCTCTCAATGTAACATGTAAGCAGAACACAGAAGCAACAGGTCCCATCTGCTGCTATTCTCCAGCAATCCATATTCAAAATTGCACTACTTCTAATCCTGGAGGTTTTATGTAGCCCTTACAAAAAGAAACCATTAACTGATTTTTCCTCTATGGCTATATATATAGCCTTCTTTTAATTGCCATCTACTCTTATTTATTCATTCAGTATAAAGTTGTCTTTCAAAATTACTGTTTCCAAGGGTGCTTACATCAAAGCACAAAATTCTGAACAATTACAAACTGATATCTTTGCCTCATAATATAAATCCCAACATTGTTTACTATTGATATAAAAATACAAAAGCAGCAGTAGCCTAAGAACAGTGTCCATGAATATGAAATGGTCTAATGTCAAACAAGCAAAAAAAAAAAAAAAAGGGAGAAAAAAAATTTGTTAAATAATTTAAGCATTTGATTATTAGCATTAAATAGTGCAGTAGTGAATTGCAAATATAAATTACATACAGTCTAAAAAAAATCCAATTTATCTCTGTCAATCTGTAATTAATAATACTGGTAAATAATTTTATGCTACACTAAATTCATAGAATTCAAATATAAATGTATACAATAAAACCAAATACAGTTTAAGATGTAATTATGGAGGGCACTATATCTAAGATTTAAAAGCAGCAATCATTTGACCTCAGGAAACAGATAGAAAATATGCTAACTGTAGCCATTTATTTTGCATTCAGATTTTACACCCCAAATACAGTATGCCTATACCAGATATCCCTAAAAAGGCAATATTAAATGTGTTATGATTATAGTCTCTAACAGAGTTCTCAGAACTGAGTCTCCCATAGTCATAGTTACATTCCACTAAACAAAAATCTATACAAATTCTATGCTAAACTAAATTCTATACAAATAAAAATTAAAGTCTATACAAATGTGAACTAAGACAAGACACTGATTCTGGCACTCTCCTATTGTTCAGCTCAAAGGATCCCTGATTGGTTCAGAGTGATTTCTACATGCTCTCAACCTTCCAGAATCTGTAGGAATTAAGAACATTTACAAGACAGCTTCATCATGCTTGGAGGGGTGGAAGAATGTAAAGCGCCCTCAATTTTTGGCACTGAGACTAGCAAAATAATGAACAATTGGATACAAGTGAACTTTCTTTTGTCCTCTTAGAAATGAATGGAAGTTTTGGTGGAGCACAGTGTGCATCAGCTGCATCTATTCCTGGACCAGGGGGGCCTGCTCACTGTTGCTGGTGTCTTTGTGACCTACTGGACTACTGCAGTGCACTCTAGATGGGGCTGCCCTTGAAAGAGTTTGACTCGACGCCAGATTTTTGTTGTTTTTAATACATTTAGTTTTAGAATAGTAACGTAGCTATTATGCTATTTTAATTTTTGATTGGGAGCTGCCCAGAGTTGGTTATAAGATGGGTGGCTATAGAAATGTTTTCAATAAATAATAAAACATTTGAAAGCTTCACCTTGTCTAGAATGTGGCAGCATGGGTAGTAAATGACACTGGTTATTTGGCAGATGTAACACCATTATTTCATTAACTGCATTGGTTGCAAGTGTATGTCTGGGTGCAATTCTAGTTGACAACTTTAAAATCTTTCATGGCTTTGGACCACATTATTGAGGGACACCATCTCTTCTCAGTTATTTCTACCCATCCAATCTGGTCAAGCAGGATGGTCATGCTTTGGGTTCCATCTAAAACTGATGATTGTCAGGGCCTAGCCCTAGAAAACATGCCTTTTCTGCCATAGCATCCACCTTGTAGACATTCTTCCTCCAGAGATCAGGATGCCCTTAACCTTGCTAGCCTTTCAAAAAACTATGAAGACCTGGTTCCCTGCTTCTTAGTTGGACTAATGATTGGGGCTGGATGTTTTTCAATTGCTTTGTATTTTAATTTGTGTAATTGTTTTTATTTTAATTTTGTACACCATCCAAGGTCACTTGCTGAGATACACAGCTATATAAGCTGAATAAATAAATGATCATTAAGCTCATTTAGAGAGGAGAAATTCTTGGCAGTTTCCACAAACCGCAACTTCAGCAATAAGCCAACATTTCATGTTTTGGAGCAAAACAAAAATATAATTCCACCTTTCCAATCACCTTTTATTTGACCCAAAGGCAGCTATATTTTTTGTTTTCTTTGTAAAGTGGTGTGGACTGATTTGTCATTCCAGTATTAAAAAATGACTGACAGATGGTTGTTGTGCTAGAAAACTAAAAGTTATCTTAGGCCAGAAAGGGAAAAAAATAGAGTAAGAGCACATTCTTGTAATTAGCTAATGGGGTGAAATATTTAACCTTACAAAACTGAACCAGCATGTTGCTAAGTATGCAAGGATGGGAACAGTTAATTAGTTATCAGCAAAAACATGAATGTTATTTGTTCCAGGAAGGAAGAATGATTAATTGGTACTGGGATTGAACTATTTTAATGTCGTGTATGCACTTTACTCATTAAAGTTTGCAATTAGTTTGGGGCAAAAAAACTGAATCATCAAAAGACACAGGTGTAAAAAAAAATCCTGTCTTAACCTAAAAAAGCAGTAACAACAACATGAGACTTTGGGGTTCCCTGTTTGTTTCATTGGATAGATGCCTTCTGCTCTTGTGCTAAATATAAAAAGGGTCTAGTATTAAGTTTTTAATTATTGCTTTTTTATTTTGTTACATTTACATTTTTTTACTCTTTGACTTTGTTTCTAAATGGTAGCAATTTTGTGAATTCACTGTTTCTCCCTTACCAGCATTGGACCGAGTCGTGCCTCTGCGGCCTCTGAC
>NW_015386519.1:241007-290979 GCF_001527695.2 Protobothrops mucrosquamatus
TTCAGTAAATACCAAAACATAAGTATTATTTTTTAAAGTGAAAACTAGGTGTATATCTATGGATGCTACTCTAGTCTCCTGTATCAAATTACTGCTCCTGCTGATTATATGTAGCTGTCAATCTGCTATAAATTGCTGCAGAGTTGCCACCTTTGAATCTGCCTAGCTGTAGCATATCCTTTTTGAGATCCTTCTCTGGAGATCCACCATATACAGTAGCTTTCTTTGTTTTAGCACTTAGTCTTTCAAATGCTCTCTCTAGGGCAGACATGTCAAACACAAGGCCCGGGGGCCAGATGCAGCCCGCGAAGTGGTTTCATGTGGCCCATGAAGCCATCCTGGAAACAGTGAGGGAATGGCCCCTGCTGCCTTGGTCCTGGCCCAGGCCAGCCGGGAGCCAATGTACAATTTTGTGGTGGCCATCTTGGCACTTGCCCCGGTGGACCATGCCTTGGCACTTGCCCCGGTCCCACCCCCTTCTGCCAGAGACCCTCAGATCTGTCCCACTCCTGCCCAGGCCCCCACAGGCACCCTTGACGTGAATGATGTAGAACTGGCCATGCCCACCCAGTAGGCCACACCCACTACATCCACGCCCACCCAGTAGGCTGCACCCACTCTGGCCACACCCACCCGGTCCCCCAAGGGCAACCGCAATGCTGATGCGGCCCTCGGTAAAATTGAGTTTGACACCCCTGCTCTAGGGAAACTGTCTAGCACCAGTTGCGTTTCTTCTTCTTGCTATGTGCCTTTTTTAGTTATCCATCCTTTTGAATATATTTCATCCATAAGATTATAGTGTTTACTTGGCCTTCATAGTTTTTATGATTATTTGTTCTTGTAGCTGATTTTTATTTTAGTTTTTTTTAATGGTTCCTGATTTATATCCATTCAAAACTTTAATTTCAGTGAATAACATGCAGAGCTAAGCTTTCTTAGTTTATGGCTGTTGTGAAAAAGCTACATACCATACCGAAGATTAGGGCTGCATAGGTCCAAGGATCTGATGGATAGGGACCCTAAGGTGGAGGCCACCAAGGCAGCGGGTGCCAAGATGATCTGGGCTGTGTTGGCGGCCTTCAACAAATCCTAATGCCTCCTGGCGAATGAAGTGGTTCCAAGCGGCTTTGGCTCTTTTGTCCTCCATGAGGGAAGCCCATGGCTTGGTGGTATCCTTCCACCTTATTGGGCAGGAGCTTTTGGTTGCCAGTTCCAAGTTGCCACATATTATACAAATATTATACAAATCTGGGATGGCTACATCTTGGATTACTCCTGCTAATGCACTAGAACAGGGGTAGGCAACCTTGGCTCTTTTATGACTCGTGGACTTCAATTCCCAGAATTCCTGAGCCAGCTTAGCTGGCTCAGGAATTCTGGGAATTGAAGTCCACGAGTCATAAAAGAGCCAAGGTTGACTACCCCTGCACTAGAATATTGCAGAGCTGTAAAAAGGTACAATACACTTTTTCCCCTGAGAAAATATTGTTTCAGGCTTTATTTTAAAAATTGAGTACAAAATATAGGTACAGGAATATGGTAGGGAGAAAGAGGACTTTTTCTTCCTATCTCAGAACACTTGAATCTATGTTCTTCCAGTGAAGTTGAATGTTAGTAGATTTATCATAGCTAAAGGGAGTTGGTTTTTAAGAAAACATATATGATAATTTTCACTGCCACAAAATACTTGCTTGTTTTACAGTATTTGCAGACTGTCCAATCAGTTAAGACATTAGATTGTGATTAACAAAATAGAGATAAAACCAAAACCACAAGAAGCAAAGTAGTAAAAATTTTAAACACATGCATACTCTTGATAGGTGACCACAATCAATTTAGACCATGATGGAATAATATAGTTTTTACTCCCTTGTAAAATGCAAGGAGAGAGAGTGAGAGTTTAATATATCTCTGGAGGAAATGTGTTCTAAAGTTCTGGTCTACTATAGAAAAAGCGGTCACTTAATCCATGTTCTTCCTACTTTAGAATCAAAATAGAGCTGGGAGAGACCTTGGAGGTCTTCTAGTCCATCCCCCTGCTCAAGCAGGAGATCCTACACCATTTCAGACTAGTGGCTGTCCAATCTCTTCTTAAAACCTCCAGTGATGAAGCACCCACAATGTCTGACAGCATGCTGTTCCACTGGTTAATTGTCCTCACTGTTAGGAAGTTTCTCCATAATTCCAGGTTGCTTCTCTCCTTGATTAATTTTCATCCATTGTTTCTTGTCTTGCCTTTTGGTGCTTTGGAAAATAAATTGATCCCCTCCTCCTTGTGGCAGCCTCTCAAATATACTGGAATATTGCTATCATGTCACCCCTAGTCCTTCTTTTCTCTAGACTGGCTATACCCAAATCCTGCAACCGTTCTTCATATGTTTTAGTCTCCAGGCCTTTAATCATCTTAGTTGCTCTTCTTTGCACTTTTTCCAAACTCTCAACATCTTTTTTGTAATGTGGTACCAAATCTGGATGCAGTATTCCAGGTGCAGCCTTACTAAGGCTTTATAAAGTGGTACTAATACTTCATGCGATCTTGATTCTATGCCTCTGTTTATACAATCAAGGATTGTATTAGCTTTTTTGACTGCTGCTGCATGCTGCTGGCTCATACTTAAGTGATTGTCCACTAGGACTCCAAGGTCTCTCTCACAATTACTGTTTTTGAGCCAGGTTTCGCCTAATCTGTATTTGTACCTTTGGTTTTTCCTGCCCAGGTGTAAAACTTTGCTTTTCCCCACATTAAATTTTATTTTTTTGAATAGGGCGCATTGCTCAAGTCTGTCAAGGTCTTTTTGGATCCTGAGCTTGTCTTCTGGGGTGTTGGCTATTCCTGCCAGCTTAGTGTCATCTGCAAATTTGATGAGTTCCCCTTCTATACCCTCATCTAAGTCATTTATGAAGATATTGAAGAGCACTGGACCTAAGACAGAACCTTGTGGTACCCCACTGCTTACTTCCATCCATGTAGATGTAGTACCATTAAGGACTACACGTTGAGTATGATTTGTCGACAGTTACAAATCTATCTGATGGTGATGCTGTTTATCCCACATTTTTCTAGCTTACCATGAAGTAGGTTGTGATCTACTTTGTCAAATGCCTTGCTGAAGTCTAAATATACTATGTCCACAGCATTTCACTGGTCTACTAATTTAATCACTTTGTCAAAGAATGAAATAAGATTGGTTTGGCATGATCTATTTTTAACAAATCCTTGCTGGCTGCTAGTTATAACTTTGTTTCTAGATGTTCACAGATCTGTGTTTTGATTATTTTTTCCAGTATCTTCCCAGGTATTGAGATTAGGCTGATTGGTCCATAGTTTCCTGGGTCTGTTCCCCCCCTTTTTTGATGATGAGAACCACATCAGCTGTTTTCCAATCCTTAGGTAGTTCCCCAGTGCTCCAAGATACGATGGTTCTGAGATAATATCTGCCAGCTCCTTCAGAACTCTGGGATGTAATCCGTCAGCTTCTTGCTATTATAATCATGAATTGCACAGGCAATTTAAAAAATTCAGAAAATAAAAATATTAATGAATGATGGTCAGGATGGCTTATCTTGTCACCAATATCAGCAGGATCAGTTTAAGATTCATAGGAGCAGATGCCGCTATCCTTGCCTACTTGTGGCCTTTTCATAAGTATCTAATTGGCGTTTGTGTATATGCAGTGCCATAAAGCAATCAGAGGAAATTTATTTTAAAATGATCTTAAAAGGACTTTTAATATTGTATTAGATTAAGGAAAATGTAAAGTCATCTTTGAGTCACATTTGGCTCTTGGCGATTCCAGGAAAATGTCTATATAATGATCTCATCAGCAATATAGAAGTGATTTGCTCCCGTCTACTCCAATATATTTTTCCTTCTCCCAGTAAAACACATAGCCCTGGGATTTTCCAGAGGGCTCCCATCCAAATATGGACTAGGTCCAAAGTCAGTTAAAAATTGCCACCTGATTGTCAGCATTATTAAAATCCGTCAGAGCCAGATAACACTTGAGTTCACTCATCGCACTAAGTCAGTGGTTTTCAACCTTGGCAACTTTAAGCTCTATGGACTTCAGTTCCCAGAATACTGGCTGGGAAATTTTAAGAGTTGAAGTCCATATAGCTTGAAGTTGCCATGGTTGAGAAACACTTTTAAGCCAGGAATTTAAAATCTCAGTTTATCTAATGAGCTGTAGTGTTAGCTGGTTTGGAATGTCATGAAAATCCTTCCTTCCTTCCTTCCTTCCTTCCTTCCTTCCTTCCTTCCTCCCTTCTGCAAAGGAAGGACATATAGCCTCTGCTTTAGATAGCAAAATGACTTAGGATGGTCCTGATCAGGGTATAAACCAACTCTCTTGTTTCAGCTCCTTATATCTGCCCTATGGTCCCATTAACAAAAAGCCATCAATGCTGCAAAACTACTACGTGTGAGTGAGTCCGGGATTCATTCATCTGTTTGACACTGGATAAGGTGGAAGGAAGCCACTATTTGCCTGTTTATGCAATGGGCACACAAACATCTAGCTTTAGTCCTGGCATAATGAAGAGAAAATGTTGAAACCATTCTTGCCAATCTGGGCCCCTTCGTTTGGAATGGGCTACAACTCTCACAATTCCTACTTAATACTGTTTGTGAACGTGTTATGTAGTCCAGCTTTTCGAGAGAGGAAAGGATGCTTCAGTTCGGTACAAGTCTGTCTGTTGTTTCATACTCTCGATGGGGCTTTGTTCCCAGTACATCCGTTTTCCCTCTCCCAGAGATCGCTACTTACCGCTTACGAAGTTATTGACCGTCTTTTCCCCCTTTTCTTTCTTTTTTCTCTTTCGGCTCTTAAAGGTCCTTTCCGCAACAGGCGTCGTTCAGTTGCTATGGTCAACAGCCGCCCGAGATTGGCGTTTCCAAGAACGAATGAACATTCTCTACGCTTAACCCTCCCCCTCTTATAGAAAAGAGCCAAAAGCATAGAGCAAACTACAAGTTCCGGCATGCTCTGCTTTAGCGTGCTCATGAACTGTCGGTGTGTAAGAGCGAACTGTGCTCATTCGGCTTTGTTGGGTTCTGAATTCGTTTAAGGTTCAGATCACTGGTTGTAGGTGTGAATGAATGCAGCGATGTTGTTTTCCAGTAATCATTTTGTTCTGTTCTGTTGCCCGTCCTCGGTATTTTAGGGTATTTTAAAAAAAATGCATTCCCCGACTTTAATTCTTTTGGAACAAAATCTGTCTTCGGATGTATGGCTGACTTCTTCCATTAAACCGATCTAATCACTTTAATAACTTAATTACACTTTGGCTTTACTTTGTCTTCGTTTGTGGAGGTACAATACAGAAGAACTTTCTCAGTACCTAAAGAAGATTTCATTAGAGACAGAGGAGCTCACAAATTGCTACGCGTACAGTACAACCACAGGAGATAATTGATGAATGGTCCATTTTCCCCCCTAAAGATTGGCAAAGTCTCTTAAAATTTCTTAACTCTGCAATATGTAGTAACTGTATAACATCAGTAAATTTTAGGAGACTTTTTTCTTACGGCATTTGGTAGCCATAGTAAAATTCATGGCCCTTACTAACAAGGTGACTATTGTGATGCTCATGAAGCTATTTTCTAAATCCCCTCATAATGTTTGAGTGCCTATTATAAAATTGCTTTTCTATTCAATTAGCACTTGAAACCATCTATATTTAAAAACCACCCAAGACTAAATTATACAACTTAAAAAATGGATGTTGGGAATTTGGGAAATTGAAGTTCCAAAGATATCTCAAGAGCTCTTTTGGAGGACACTGGGTTTATTTATTAAACAAATTTATATAATCGGTTGGTATATGCAACTAGACTCCAAATTACATTCAGATACAAATGTGAGGAAACAGTTTTTCAGAAATCCTAGACTTAAAATATTTATAATTTTATTGGTAAGAACCAGAACTCTCAATTGGATTGGATTTAGAAAAAAATGGAAAAACTACTGTGTAACTTTAAAATCCACATTGTGCAACCAAAGTACAGAATGTATGGACTGTAATTCACAGGTCTTATAATAACTATAGTTTTCAAGCATAAAATTATGTTTACTAATCTGTTATATAAATTAGCAAATGTGTCCTTAGCCTTTGCTATCATCTGAATACACAAAAGCTGTAGCAAATCTAACAGCATGCCAGTCTACACAATTGATTGCACAAGTAGACTGGAAGGAGATGGGTGGCACCTAAATCTAATAAACAAGCAAATAAATAAATCCCAATCCAAACAGATTATATGCCCAGTTCAGGTTTGTTGATGACTTATTGGATCAGTATTCTGCTTGAAGTGAGCCTTTGTGCATCAATGTGCAATTTTTAACTCTGCCAGGATTCCAGATTGAATGTTTTTATAGGCTCTTTGGCACAGAAATGGGTTTGGTTTAATGTGACAATCCCAAGAAAATAATAGTAATTTCAATATAACATGCCTTCCATTATCATTCAGCAATCATTATGAAATCTAGCTCCAAGGATCTGAAATAAAATAAAATTGAGGGGTCCTGGGTGCTCTCTGAGCTTGCTTGTTTTCTTGCAGATGTTTCATTACCCTAACTACCATTAGGTAACATCAGTGCTAGTAAGGAGTGCTGTTTGCTGTTGTTTATATTCTGGTGTCTTGCCTGTCTGGGTGGGTGGGGGCGGTCTTGGGATTCTTTGGTTGGGCTGTTTACTAATGGGTCTGTGGCAGTTTCTTGATTGGTGTATTGCTTACTTGATTGTTGGTCTGAAGGTGACCTTGGACTTAATCTATGCTGATCTGAGTGCTGATTACTGGTGGAGAAGTGCTGGAGACTTTTTCTGTTTTGGGTTGGTTGATTGTCTCTTTTGCATAATCTATAGATGTTGTTCTATTGATGGCTGATTTGTCAGAGTGCCAGGCTTCTAGAAATTTCCTGGCATTTTTGGATTTGGCCTGTCTAGAATAGTTACATTTTCCCAATTGAAACTATGGTTAAATCTATATGTTGTGAAATTAAAGAATTTTCGTCATGCCTTTTGACTGCCAGTTGGTGTTCATGGATGCGTTCTGCCAGTCTTCTGCCTGCTTGTCCTACATAGTGGTTGTTGCAGTTCTTACATTGTATGTTGTGGATGACTTGTTTTTTCTTCTGGGGTTGCTGGGTCTTTGGATTTACTTAGAATATTTTGAAGGGCTTTAGTTGGCTTATGTGCTACACTAATTCTATGTGGTTGTGGTAATCTATTTGCAGTTTCTGAGATGTTCTTGATGTATAGCAGTATATAATTCTTTTTAGAGTTTGTGTTGGTTGTGCTGTATTGGGTTGAGTGGTCAAGGTCTTTTTGATGAAATTACGTGGGTACAAAATGGATAGTTGCTTGAAAGTGTAGTCCTTTGTTGTAGATTGTGTGGTCTACCAACACAGAGTTATAGGAGGAACTTGCCTATGGCTACATTCAAAATCTGGTATATCAGGTCTTCTTCTGGATCTCCGCCCCAAAGTCCTGTTCTGGTGACACCATTCATAACAGCCGCTCGACCCTGACTCTGGTCTGAAGAGAGGAAAAGGCAGCTTGCGAAGTGATCCATTTAGGACAGTGTTTCTCAACCTTGACAATTTTAAGGCATGTGGACTTCAACTCCCAGAATTCCACAGCCAGCATTGCTGGCTGTGGAATTCTGGGAGTTGAAGTCCACATGCCTTAAAATTGTCAAGGTTGAGAAACACTGATTTAGGAGATCTCTAGGACGATGGAGAGCAGATCCCACCTTCTCCCCCAAGCAACCCGTCAGGCCTGGGCGGGGCGCCAAGCCTCGGATCGCATTTGCCTTTGGGCGAAGAGGAGGAGGAGGCGGCCGAGGCAGCAGGGCGGCAGCAGAAGCGGTCTTCGGTCACGTGGCGCCGGCGCAGAGGAGCAGCTTTTCTCCCTCCTGCCATCTCCGACTGCCGCTGCCTTCGCCCGGCTTCTGGGGATGCTCCCCAGGCACGGCTCTGGCAGCGGAGTCGGGTGGAAGCCGCCACGTCCTGCGTCGCCTCGCCCTTGCCTTGCCGCGAGGCTCAGGTGACTCTTCTGCCTGGCGGCGATGTAAGGGAACCCCGGCGCTCGCTCGCTCGCTTGCTTGCTTGATTGCTTGCAGAAACCAGCTTCACCTGCCGGGGCTGAAGTAGAACTAAAAAAAAAAAAAAAAAAGCACCTCCCCTCCCCGGCTCTAGGCAAGGGGGTTCAAGGGCGCCCTGGCACGAGCGGTGCCACTTTCTTTCGGAAAGGTGAGTCTGGGGAGGGGGCTATCACAGATGCTTATGTCCTTCCTTTGGGTGGTGGGAGGAAGGCTTCCCGAGCAGAGAGAGGAAAAAAATGGGCTGCCTCTGGTGGGATCCGATCGCGCTTCCGAGTGATGGAATTAGGCCCGGGAGAGGGTCCCAGCCGTGTTTTTAAAACAGACTCTTAGGGGGGTAGGGGCTTGCTTTTCTGTGGTGCCCCCCCGCCCGAGAATCTTTGCTCTTAACCTCAAAGGACGAAGCAGTAAAATTCCAGGACTGAGAGCCAGTGGCTGGAAAGGAGGGAGGGCAACATATTTAATTTAATTTCCTAAGCCTTTTTACCGGACTGAAAAGCTATTCTCCCTCTTAGGTGGGGAATTTTTGAGTATTTTTTTTAATAATTATTATTTAATACTTACGGTATTCATAGCATCCCTTTTTTTCTCAAAAGGGATGCTTCTGTACTTGGGACTAACTCATAAGTTTGCGCAACCCCCCCCCCCCTCCGCTTTTCTGCTGCTCCGTGAAGGGAATGATTTTTCTAAAATTGAACATACTGAAGTACATGCATATGCCGTCTAAACGTGAAGATGGCATTCTTTTTTCCTTTCAAAATTATAGTTTCACTCAAATACCAATGCGGATAGAAGTGATCCATTAACTGTTAAAACCTAATTCAATTCATCAGTGTAAGCCTATGTTGACTTAATGGAAATATTCATTACTCTAATTAAGGTTAAGTTCTTAGATAGGTGTGCATTGTTTTAGATTCCTTCTTAGATTGGTATTTTTAAAAGACTTCTTGAATAAAAAAAATCCTGGATTATAATAAAATCCCTTCCCATTCAACCGAAAAGTTATATGAATGTATTGCTGTCTTATGTTTTATTGTGGAGGTAATATTAAATCTATATGCCCCTTTTTTGTAGATTTCTCTTTAAGTAATTGGACTGGACAATTTAGGAGAGTTCTTAAATAAAAAACACCCGGATGATGTTAAAATATTTTCCTTTCCAATCAGATTAAAATTGTTATAGAGTTATTGTTGCTTTATGTTATATTGTAGAGATAATGTTAATTCTATATGTCCTCATTTTAATGAATGACACTGTTATTGGTTATGCAGATGAGTCATGACTATTTATCATTCCCACAAGCATGATCACACTGCACATTTACAAAGACAAAAACCCCACATCTTTCTGGAGGCTATTTTTTATTTGAAGGATATTTGAATAATTTTCAAAATTGTGGAAAAATATAAAGTGCTTGCATATCTTAGTGAATAAACAAAAGTTTTGTAGAATTTTGTTTTTAACTTCAACTGAGTGGTGCAAGGTTAATCAGAAACACTTTTTCAAATTCAACTGGATTTTTAATTTTAGCTTATAGAACAGTTCAGTTTCTTGAAGTGGATTTTAGTTACATAGTATGGTATAATCCATTAGTAGCTAGAATAATTGAGACTCAGTGTCAGAAATTTAGATTCTGCTTCTGTGAGACACTCATCTAGTAGTGTTGACAAAACATAGATGCTCAAATAAATCTACCATGCTAATTTATTTTATAAAGCTATTCTGAACTCCTTAAATACAAACCTAATAAGTGCATGGAAAATATACTAATTGTATTTAATTGAAAAATATGGACAACTAAATCAAAAGTTTCAACAAGTGGTAGTATCTTGTCTAGTTGAACAGTGGAGTAGTATTTGGTACTTAGTACTTGGATGGAAGTCTGTGAAGAATCTCTTGTATAGACTAGCTAAAAAAATCCTGTAAGCAGTGGCAAGACCAATTCCATATTGTAGCCAAGCCCTCCGCCTCTTATGAATCTACCTATGTTATTATCAAGAATAAAATTCAACTCAAGGACATGATTACATTACTGGCTTCCTATTCTTTCGAGATTTTTCTGAATTCTGATCATTTTCAAAAGATGGTTCCAAAAATGGATTCTGGGACTTTATATTCACTAATTGACTCTATGCGTACAGATACTGCCTCTGGCTCTAATTTGACAATTTAAGGGTAAATAAATAAAGAGAATGTTTAGCATTATATTTGATAAGTGGACTGCAACATTTATATGAATACCTTGGGATCAGACCCAGTTTTGCACGTGTTTTACTGTACCTTGTGAGATTGTAAGCATCCTTATTGGGCTGGCAGTATTACAGGATCAATATGACTTTAATAAGCATATAGGAATAGACAATCACCTTGCACAAATATTATGGGTCCCACAAAATGATTTCAATTTTATATTTCAGTATAAATATTTTTATACCTTTAGAATGAGCAGAAAATCAGTTCTCGTTTAAATGCTGGTATCAAATGTGATAACTTATAATGATTTTCCTCCCCTTTATCTGCATATATATCAACATATCTCGTTGATATAAAAAAATTCTGACATGACTATGTTTTGTGTTTTTGCTCATCTACTGATGTGATATTGTGTGTTGGTGCTTTTTGAGAGAGAGAAGGACATGAATTGAAGAATCTGCCACATAATATAGATCCTGGACGGGGGGGGGGGGGGGGGGGGGGGGGGGGGGGGGAGGGGAGGGGAGGGAGAAACTGCATTATAGATTAGCTTCTTTGTCCTTCATATACATATCAACCTGTTCTCCAAATATTGCTTCTTTTGTTTTTCATAGCAATACCAATAGTGCAGTTATATGCACACACAGTACTCAAGAGTAAATTCATTGAATTTAGTTAACCTGGTTTTCTAGTATCTTCATTACTGAAGATGCTGATAATATCTTGTCATCAGTCTCACTGTGGATCTGCTTCCTACCTATTGTCTTTCTACCCAGACATGAATGGGAGAAAGCACCATTGTTCAGATGAGGGACCTGCCTCTGAGCACTTACTTAGGAATGGAGCTGCACCTACTTTTAATGTGTTGCCCTCTACCAAAAACTTGTGACATATTAAGGCCAATGTTGCAAATACAGTACTAAATAATTCACATGCCTTCTGTGAAGGAGAGGATCAATAGAACTAGAAGGAAAAGCAGGAAGGCAGATTCTGTGACATTTATATTCTAAGAGCAAACAGAGTGTATTGTAATTTCTAGGGTTCCTAATACTAAGAAGCCCAGAAAGTTGTTTATGGAAGTCTCCCAATGTGCTAAAGTTTGTTGGCTCACAACATTTCAAAAAGTTGGATTGAAAAATTGGTTTGTTCTGTGGCTTTTCTCTGATCTGTATGAGACTAATAGGATGGTGTGCCGTATAATACATACGGTATGTCTTGAAGAACACACAATTATTCATTATTGGGCTTCTGGACCACTAAGAAGCGATGATGCTCAGCCATTACATGGTGTTGCAGAAATCAAGCACAAGAGGCAAGGATGAATGTGCATGTAAGAGAAAAAGAAATTAAAATATATATATATTTTCTGCTTTGATAAATAACCCTTGAAACAATATCCAACTGTAAAATCTAAACAGGAAAACTGATATACAAAACAATGTGTTTATGGAAAATAACTTGCTTATGTTTGCTTCTAAAAATAGTGTGCTTTCTGTGACAGGAACATGAGAACTGTGGGAGAACTCATTTTTCTTCACTGTTAAAATCTCTTTTACTGCTATGATTAGCTGATGTAATAGCATCAGCTGGCTATAACTTAGCATGGAAGGTGCTGTAATACTTGTAGTTCACAGATGAACCTCTCACTCATTGTCAAAGGAGACAATCACAGACTGAATTTTAGATGTGCTCACAAACACATGTACAGTATAGTATTTTTAGTTAATCATTCCAATATTGCTAATGTTTTTCTGTTCCAGCAATGGAAAATCCGGAAGTGCTTGTAAGCAGCTGCAATAACCAGGATGATGAAAACTTATACAGTGTAAAGCATCATCCGCCAATGTGCCGGCTTCTGGAAGATCAGTTGAGAAGGAAACTTAAATTTTTCTTTATGAATCCCTGTGAAAAATTCTGGGCCCGAGGGAGGAAACCATGGAAGCTTGGCATACAAATTCTGAAAATAGCCATGGTTACTATCCAGGTGAGGTAGAAAGCTGCAATACAATTATTATTATTTTTTTAACTCACTCATTTTTAGTTACTGCAATACAAATTCAAGAAGTTATGACCAGTTAAATGGCAACCCCTGATTTATTGTGGCTTTGAGAATTATGTTTTCAGAACCATCTGTTTGCTACTTGGAACTTTCAGACCTTGAGACTTAATAGAGGTAGCCCTCAACTTATAACCATTTGTTTAGCAACCGTTTGAAGTTACAATGGCATTGAAAAAAGCAACTTATGATTGGTTATAGCACTTAACAATCGTCAAGCATCCCCATGGTCACATGATCAGAATTTGGGTGCTTGGCAACCAGCATGTACTAATGATGGTTGCAGCATCCTAGGGAGATGTGATCAGCATTTGCAATTTTCCCAGCTGGCTTTCAACAAGCAAACTCAATGGGGAAAGCTGGACTTGTTTAGCAACCTCATAATTCAATTAATAACTGCAGCGATTCATTTAACAACCGTGCCCCAAAAAAGGGTTATAAAATCAGGTGCAACTCATGTAATAACTGCCTTGCTTAGCAACAGAAATTCTGGTCACAACTGTGATCATAACTTGAGGATCACCTGTAAATATTGAAATGACCCCCAGTGTTCTGGCATCCTGGATATTTTGGAGGAAAATATTTTTGTCAAGCATTTAGTAATGACAAGTTTAATAATATTATACATACGCTCACCATATGTTCTCCATCTGTGTTGTATAAGAACTTTAATGAATGGCCAACTCCACATAGCTGCCTCATTTGGAACTATGGAACTTTTACTTCAAATATCTGATAGGTGCTGAATTGGAGTAACTGACAGAATATCAAGTTTACAATTGCACTTTTGTTTCATTTCATTTCATTATTATATATGGCAATCCTCAACCTTCTATTAAATGCTCATTGCTCACCAACTATGAGGAAATTGTCTCTCGGTGTGTTCAGAATACAATATGAAAATGTCCAGTATGAATTATACTAACAGTATCCAATTCAACAAACCAGATCCATGACCAAAAAGAAAAATACAGCTAGAATATTGAACTGGGCTACATTATAAGTGTAACAAGAACATAACTATGTAAATATAGGAGAAGGCTTTGATCACTGAATGAAAATGACATTTGTAAAACAGGAGGGGATGCTAGCCATATACTTTTTTATATGCTCAGTTGCTGATTTATTTACAAGATATCTTTTTTACTCTTAGAGTAAGATGAATCTACCAAGGGAGGGAGTAGGGAATAGTGGAAGGGTAGAACTAGTTAAGAATGCTCTACCAGCTATAAAAAATTAGTGTACTTGTTGTCAGAATTTTTGAATTATTGAGTATTTTAGCCGAATTATTCCCTTTCTGTTGATACTGATACTAAGTTCATACAACATATGAGTTCCACATTTAATGACCTGAGCTGTAATTATTAATACGTGACCAACTATTTGTGTAGAAAAGTTTACATTATAGACTGCTAATATTTAACTTTTGGGGGGCGGGGATATTTTCAGCTTGTAGTTTTTGGGCTAAGTAATCAAATGGTGGTTGCATTTAAAGAAGAAAACACGGCATCCTTTAAGCATCTATTCCTGAAAGGTTATATGGACAGCATGGATGACACCTATGCAGTGTACACACAAGCTGAGGTCTATGACCAGATCTCCTTCACAATAAACCAGGTATTTTTATATATATAAAAAGCATCCTTATATTGTATAAAAGTAAAATTATACATTGAATTTAAACTAAACTTGAAAAAAGCCAAGTCAGTATAAGTGAACAGATATGAGTAGAAGGAAAATCAGATTGGTTTCCTGTACTGTATATCTTGCATTGGCTCTAACAAGTCAAGAGGTGCAGACCTTTTAATTTCATGATAATCTCATGAGATAAAGGTAACTCAGCCAATTGGCCCATAAAAATGAGGTTTTCTGTAATTGAATAAATTTTGCTTTCATTTGAACCTTAGTCTTTGTAATTCCATTCATGAGGTTGATAAATCTGAAAAGCAGAATGTTTCATCACAGACATCCTTGCTTCTCTTGCCTATCTAATTAGTTCAGTTTTAATTATCAGGCAGATCCATTAACTGGTTGTCCCTTGTCATTTAGTTCTTACAGCTGCGTACTATTTCTGTTGGAAATCATGCCTATGAAAAGAGAGGAACCGAAGAGACACCCATGGCAATATGTCAGTACTTCTACAAGAGAGGAATTATCAGCCCTGGAAATGACACTTTCGATATTGACCCAGAAATTGAAACTGGTGATATACTGAACTACTCAAATCAGATAGATTGTTTCTGTGTGTGAGAGAGAAAAAGGAGAATGGGGGTGAGAGAAAGAGAGGGTGAAAGAAGTGTGTGTGAGAGAGATAACTTGAGGAAAGACGTGTTTAAAAAGCAAATACATGGTAATTTCCAGTAACATTGCAGTATAATGGATAGGTACTTCAGATATTTTATTAGGCACACTGTACAGGAAGAAACTCAAGTACTAGAGATAGTCCTCACTTACCAATTGCTGCATTCAGCAGTGAAAAAGTAATTTTAAGACCTGGCATGCATTTATAATAGATGCAGCGTCCCAGGATCATGTGATTCCCATTTGTGAACCTTTGCAGCTGGCTTCCAACAAGCAAAATCATTATGGAAGATGGCAGAAAGTCGCAAATCATGGTCACATGACATTTCGCTTAACAATATGAGGATTTTTGGTTAATGACTGCAGTGGAACTGACATTCTGAGCATGGCACAATCATATGATGTTTATATAGTCACTTTGCGACAATATCACTTAGCAGCTGTGGTTGGACTACTTGTACATTAGAGTCTTAGAATAGAATAGAGCTGGAAAGGACCTTGGAGGTCTTCTAGTCCAGCCCCCTGCTCGAGCAGGAGAACCTATACCATCTCAGACAGGTGTCTTCTTAAAAATCTCCAGTGATTGATGTCTGAATGCAAGCTGTTCCACTGGTTAATTGTCCTCACTGTTAGGAAGTTTCTCCTTAATTCCAGGTTGCTTCTCTCTTTGGTCAGTTTCCAACCATTGTTTCTTGTCTTACCCTCTGGTGCTTTGGAGAATAGTTTGATGCCCTCTTCTTTGTGGAAGTCCCTCAAATACTGAAATACTGCTATCATGTCACCCCTGTTTCTTCTTTTCTTTAGGCTAGCCAAACCCAAGTCCTGCAGCTATTCCTCGTATGTTTTAGTCTCCAGGCCTTTGATCATTTTGTCTTGTTTAAGTAATTATGAAATCTGCAGTAGTGATGTGAGTACTTCACTTAATTCCTTGCCCCATGTCACTCAAACGATGTCAGCTTCAGTCAGACCTAATATGTTCTGTGCCTGTTTTAATTTCCAAGTGACCTGAAAACCCTGCTGATAAAAGTTGCTGACTCAGGGGCCAGTGTGAATGACTCTATTGTAATTGTATCTGAAGCAGGTTCTTCATAATTATTGAACAGAGTTGAGGATGCATCTACTTGCAAGACACTGTAGTATAATCAAAATCAAAACAGATTGCCATGCCTCTTTCTGAAAGAGGCATGCACAGAAGTGTCTTGCCAACTCAACAGTGCAGACAGACATCAGTCATGTAATCTCAACACTGATTGGTGATTCAGGCTCAGGGTGAGATTTACTATTATGCAAAGTGAGACAGTCACCTCAAGCAGGAGATGTGGGGTAGAAAGCATTATTAACCTGTTGAATGACAGAAATGTTTGCTGTGTGAACTATTTTGCTCTCCTGCCCTGTTGCCCTCAAGTATGGAAGAAAATGTCATCTTAAATGCATTATGAATCCAGTTAGCTTGTGTACCTGAGCTGGGCAGGATGCCATTCTTTAATTCATTTGCTTCAGGCAAATACTGAAATATCTTGGCTGACTCTGCCCTGCTTTTCAGGCTGCGCAGCACTGGGACATCATTTTGGAGTTTGGAAATAGCGACATAAATAATGATCTGCGTTAGTGAACTATTCTAGTGAACATATGTGTACAACATTTCTGAACAAAGCCAAAGGCTGAATTCTGTAAGGACAGCTTAACTCAAACTTATTGTGTTTCAAAGATATTAAAGAACTGTTGAAAGATTGAGGTTTTTTTTTCTTGATATATGTGTTTGTAATTACATGAACCAATATGTAACATATAAAAGTAATTACATTATAATTATAAGAACTTTTTGAATTACTGTTTCTTTATTTTATTTAGATGGAAGTAACTTATAATTTCATTGAAGTACCATTCCACAGAGATAAATAGAAGAGCATGTTAACCATAGAGATAATATTCTGATTCTATACTTACTGACTATGGGTCAATTATAAAACTTCCGTTTTGAATTTATTTTTAAGGAGCAGATATTTCCAGGGATTCTTCATCAAATAAGAATCCACAAGGCAAGAAGTTCAGTAAATGTATACATTAAATCAATAAAAAATGTAGCTGTTTTTTTCTTTGTATGAACAAAGATTTACTTCTCATATTATTTAGATAACACTACTAATGACCAGACTGGATTCATTTCCTTATTACTGATTTTCTGTCTTCTTCAGCTTATGAAATGTTGATTATTTTCCATATAAACCATCTGTCTTCCCACAGAGTGTCTTTATGTGGAGCCAATACTACCTCTGGAAAATAGTACACTGAGGAAGACCCCTTTCAATTTCACTTTAGACTTCCATAGGTGAGGGGAAAAAAATAAAAATTGCTAATATTCTTGAATATTTTTGGTAACGGTGAAATAAAGCTGTAGTCTCTGTTCCAGACTTGTGACTCTGACGCTCATGTTCAAATTGAAGGCCATTAATCTCCAGACCATTCGACAGCATGAACTCCCAGACTGCTACGATTTCACGCTAACAGTAAGAAGAAATGTGAAGCCCTTGGCGCTTTCTGAGCTTGGCTGTTTATTTGCAAATAAACTAGGTAGCATCATGAGCAGAAAAGCAAGTTTAAAAAAAAAAGTTTGAACTCCTGATGAAGATTTGTAATTAGTCTTTTTCTGAAGGGCAGGTTTGGATGGGAGAAATGGGTCTAGAATAGATGGCATCAACTTCTTAAAGTGGACTGTTGCAGTATATGTAGTAGCAACTTAGAAGTAGAGAATGAAGTGAAATTATGAAGGTGAATCTACCTCAAGAGGTAGGCACCAGTGAATTATTGCTACCAGAGATTTGCTTGCCCACAGCTGCAAATATCCATTCAGTAATTTACCTTTTTTTCCTTTTAGTACGTTCAAAACATATTTCTGTATAGTATTAGCTTTTTGAATTGGATTAACAATATTATTAATACTTTTGTTTATGCATTTAACTATATTCTAATTGTGCATTTTAAAATTTGTTTCTATTTGTTTTTTGTTGATGGTGGCTGGTGATTATCTTGAATACTCCTCAGATGAAAAAGTGCAATAAAACCCAAATAGTGATAAGAATAGCAATATTTCTAAAACAATATTAAAAAGATGGAGAAATTGGGTTATGTTCTCTCACAGTTTTGTTATGTTTTGTTCCAGGGTTATTCAAATATAGTCTTCATTTTATTTCTCTATCTAATTTTTAAATTGCTTAGATTTTGGGAAGAATGGTACACTAACAGAACTAAATGTATAGGCAAATTCAACCTGTCTGAATTAGTGAGGGATAGAAATGTTTAGAAATAATAATAACAATAGCATCTTTTCTACCTCCACAATATCTACAGATAGTATTTGATAACAAAGCTCATAGTGGAAGAATTAAAATAAGCCTAGACAATGATATTGCCATTGAGGAATGTAAAGACTGGCATGTTTCTGGATCAAGTAAGTTTTTTAAAAAAAATCATGCTATTATTACTTATTTAGTGCCAAAATATTAGGATTTTACTGAAGGCCCTAGTGATGCATGAAGTTAAATACAGTATTTGCTATAATCTGCAGTAACTGTACTTTTTAAAGTGTGTGTCAAATGAGAACACAATTTGAATGTGAGTGTATGTTACATCATTTCATCGTTAAAGTTAAAGTTTCTTTCTATACAGTTAATATTTACACTATTTACACTATAATAGAAGGGAATTCCTCACAATGGGAAATTTGCCCCAAATGCAAATACTAACTTGAGAGGAGGGGTTCTCTTTAATTACTGAAAGGTGTGAAGCGTTCATTCTTTTTGACTGCTCTGAAACCCCTTAATTATTCACCTCTCCCTTTTTCAATGACATTTATTGAAAGATTAAATAAGATGGAGGCCTCTTCTCCATTATTAGCACTCTCTCAAGGCAATTTCATAAAGAAAATTCCCCTACAGACACAAATAAGTATGTGTCCTATGAGAGTATCAGGTTAACTATTATGCATAGATAAATAAACCAATCTTTTTCCCCCCACAGTACAGAAGAATACCCACTACATGATGATCTTTGATGGTTTTGTCATACTGACATGTCTTGCATCACTGGTTCTCTGCACACGATCTGTAATTAAAGGAATTCATCTACAAAGGGTAAGCTTGTGTTTGTCAGTATCTCCTAATCAATGTAATTGCAGCTTCTCAACAGCAATTTCTCTTTTCTTGCCTACTCCACATACCCTAGGAATTTGTGACTTTTTTCCAACATCACTATAAGAAAGAAGTATCTTTCTCTGATCTGATGGAATTTGTCAATGGATGGTATATCATGATCATAATTAGCGACCTTCTTACCATAATTGGTTCTACATTAAAGATGGAGATACAAGCTAAGGTAAGTGGCTTGCATGCTGATTAGGTGACCTATGTTTTGGAAGTCCCAACTGAAATCTTATTGGCCAACCTGAATTTCTTATTTTCATACTTCAGTTGAGTCTTCAACTGGGGGAAATGGTCAGACTGAGAAAACTGCTGCTCCAGAGAAGGGATTTTTCTAGCTGTATATTTTATCTATCCATGGTAATGGCATTGTAAATTAAGAATGAGCAGTATCTGTGCATATCGTCAAAAGTCTATTCATTTGTTGTGCAGCTCGCTTGTGCTCTCTGTCCACCAGGAAGCAGCTCTCTGTAATTTTTTATCCCAATTTTTTAATGTCACAAGGTATACCCACCTTCCAGGGATGGTCTTGTCTATCTGCTAATCCAGCAAAAATATTTATTTATTGATTGATTAAATTTATATGCCACCTATCTCAATGTCAAGTGACTCTTGACAAAAGTGAAGAAAATATGGTATCCACAAGTTTTAAAATAAATATGAAAGGGTTTTTTTGGGGGGGCATCTCTCCTGAAATGCAATCAGTGTAACTTATTGAACATCATCTTAATTTTCATGTAGAGTCTGACAAGCTATGATGTCTGCAGTATCCTCTTAGGAACTTCCACCATGCTTGTGTGGCTTGGAGTAATCCGCTACCTCAGCTTCTTTCAGAAGTATAATGTAAGGATCTTCTGGGACCTTCATGCTCTTGGTATTTATTTCTGTTATTATCTGGTGGTACTGAATACCTTTGGAAAGTCTAATGAGCATCTCTGGGTTTTTGTTGGGCCTTGTTTTTCAGCTGCTTATTTTGACTCTCCGTGCAGCATTGCCCAATGTCATTCGATTTTGCTGCTGTGCAGCTATGATTTATCTGGGTTATTGCTTCTGTGGCTGGATTGTGCTGGGCCCATATCATGCTAAGGTACTGTGATTGGGGTGTTTGTGATCTAGTTTTGTATCCGAAGTGTCTTGCGCAAATGTTAACAAAATGAGCATGCTGCCAGAATATGGAATTGTCATGTATAAGTATATATTCTCTATTATCTGAGTCATTGATGCAGACATCATAAAATATTGTAATATCCAGAGTTTTTCAAGGACTGTTATTGAGTAAAACACATAACATTTTACTATATTTATAGTAAACACGTAACAGTTTACTATATTTGGCCAGTATCTTTTAAACAAAAATGAAAATAATTTTGTTTTGTCTGTTTGATCCTGAATATTTGTTCTCTTCTAGTTCCATACCTTGAATATGGTTTCTGAGTGTCTTTTCTCTTTGATAAATGGAGATGACATGTTTGCTACTTTTGCAAAAATGCAACAGAAAAGCTACCTGGTATGGCTATTCAGTCGGATCTACCTCTACTCTTTCATTAGCCTCTTTATCTACATGGTTCTCAGTCTCTTCATTGCCCTAATTACAGACACGTATGAAACAGTTAAGGTACGTAGACGTTTACTATAGGACAGTGGTGGCGAACCTATGGCACGCGTGCCAGAGGCGGCACTCAGAGCCCTCTCTGTGGGCACACGCGCCATGCCCCGGAGATGGCAATCGTCCCTCTTCAACCAGCCGCCTGCTAACTTGCCGAGGTCCCACATGGCCAGATGCATCCCAGCACCCATGCGCTCGCTGGCCTCTGTGTGCAGGGGCCGATGGTGTCAGGCAGCAGCCGCCCCAGCCCGTCTCACCTTGCCCTGTGACAATGGCACCCCCGCCTTGCCTCGCCTCACCCCGCAGGATGAGCCTCCTGCCCACCGCCCCACCTGCCAGAGACCCCCTGGATCTCCCCCAACCCTGCCCGGCCCCCACAGGCGTCTCTTCCCACAAGCAACATCAAGGTGATCACGCCCATCTTGGCCACACCCACCCAATCTGCCATGATCACCACAGCCACACCCATCCAGTGGGCCACGCCCACCTGGCACCCGGCGATAAATAAGTGGGGTTTGGGTTGCAGTTTGGGCACTCGGTCTCTAAAAGGTTTGCCATCACTGCTATAGGATGTTATGTTTAATTTTTTAAATGTGAATTTCAGAAAGTTCCGAAATAGTTTTCTGAATATCAGATGATTTTGCTCATTGAATTAGTCTTGTGTGCGTACAGAGATGACAACAACAACAACAATATAATAATAATAATAATAATAATAATAATAATGTTGGAAGGGACCTTGGAGGTCATCGAGTCCAACCCCCTGCTCAGGCAGGAAACCCTATACCATTTCAGACAAATCGCTGTCCAGTCTCTTTGTAAAAACTTCCAGTGTTGGAGCATTCACAATTTCTGGAGGCAGGTTGTTCCACTGATTAATTGTTCTAACTATCAGGAAATTTCTCCTTAGTTCTAGATTGTTTCTCTCTCTGGTTAGTTTCCATCCATTGCTTCTTCTCCAGCCTTCAGGTGCTTTGGAGAATAGCTTGACTCCCTCTTCTTTGTGGCAGCCTCTGAGATATTGGAATATTCTACACCTTTGCAGGAATTCAGCATGGCATCCTGACATCATCATACAAATGACAAGGAGCTCTAATAACATCATGTTTACTGCAAGTAAGCAAGAAAGGACCATTTGCATGATGATGTCATGATGCAGTGTCATCATTTCTTCCACGCTCGGGGTGAGGAAGATTTTTGTGTCAAAATCTTGTTTGTTAGCATGGTGGGACTGGTTCTAAAGAATGACCAAGACTGAGAGTTAAGACTGTAACCTGTTGCTTAATTTCCCAGCTCTACTTAATTTGAGCTGTTATGTTTAATTTCCCTTGGGCAAGAGGACATGTACTATGATGACAATTCTTTCTCCCTTCCATTGTCTATAATATGAGGAAACCTCTTCAGAAGATAGTTTAGAGACGACACATCTGTCAACAGGTGCCCAACTTCCTAATGTCCTCTGTAGAGCCTAAACTGAATACAAAAAAATGAAAAGCCATAAAGCACTCTTCCTGAGCACCCGACATAAGAAGACCCCAGGATCAAGACAAAATTTTAAGTTAACGTTACATTTAAATTGAATTACAAATGACATTTAATTAAATACAGCTCCTATGATTACTCCCGCTCTATGCATTTAATAACTGCCTTAGCAGCCGTCAGCACCTAGCTAACTTACAATTTGACAAAGCAGGTTTGGCTCTGGTTAGCTTTCATATTGGAGACCACTTGAAAAATCCAGCACTGTGGGAGGTTGAAAAACCATCCTGGAAGATGGCAGAACCATATCACTTTCTTACCATTCCTGAGCAATAAAACTGAATGCATGTATCCGTGTAAATCACAAGGAGCTGGAGAAAATGGCTTTGCTTTTGCATTTCAGAATTTTTGTTTTCTCTCATATTAAAAAGTATAATTTGGCAGTATCATTTGGAAGAGATCTGAGTATTCCCTCCGAGGCATTCTGAGTCTGCCTGGAGTCTTGAAGCCCCAAGTTGTGTTCTCCGGCCATTTCTACCAATACTTGAAGCCAGCTAAAATGCAGTTTACAAGTCCATCCTAACCTCCAATCTTATGTAGAATCTTGGGGGAAGGAGGATGACGTACACAGAGTTCAAGAACCTCACTTTTCTACTTATCTAATGGTTTCTAACTCACCAGGAGAAACCCTGTCTGACCTTCCCTGTTTTTCCTCACCGAATACCTTTTTAAAAATTGTGTTTTTCATAGCCACTTACCGTAATATCCACCTGTGTTGTTCTACATAACAACTTTTTTTTTTAGCATTACCAGCATGAAGGCTTTCCAGAGACAGAGCTTCATTCATTCATAGCCCAGTGCAAAGATCTGCCAAACTCTGGAAGATACAGATTAGAAGAAGAGAGTCCTATAAATATCTTCTGCTGTTGTAAAAGGTTAGTGACTAAAGGACTGGGTGGCAGCCGCATCATCTGATAGCTTGTTTACCCCCCCCCCTTTTTTTTTTCTTCAATGAGTACAAAGCTGAAGTTGGCTTCTTTGAGAACATAAAGCAGGTTAACAGGACATCAGTCTTGAATCCAGTGAAACTGTAGGTACTTCCACATAAGCCTAGTGATCCAGCACTGGTTTGAAAACTGCTCTGGATTCTCATGATCCCTCAATGTCAAGCCATGTTAGAAAGCTGAGCTGCTTTATTTCCTGCTTTGGTAAATGGAATAGCTTTTTTCCAAAACATTCTGCTTTCATTTCCCCATTGGAGGAGTTCATACCATAACTTTTCTTCTGGCTCTTGAGCAGATAGAGGAAATGCTGACATACCAGCTCTGCAACTCTTCTCAGAAGCCTAGAGGAATGGAGCAGGAGTTCAATTAAATTCAGATTTCTCCTTTTCTTCCTCTGGATCTGCTGGCTTGTATAGTTTTGCTAGGGTACTAGTTCTTTTCTTTTCTCTTTTCATCTTTCCCTTTTTAGTGTAATCGGGATGATGGGACTTTCTCTTTTTGGAGCAGGGCAGTGAGGATGATAGATAGATAGATAGATAGATAGATAGATAGATAGATAGATAGATAGATAGATAGATAGATAGATAGATAGATAGATAGAGTGTAAAGTGAGCAATTGTGATTATCCCCACTAATTCTTTATTTTTTTTAAAATTAAGATTTCTAACCTTGCCCTTCTTATTCAGGATGACTTATTTTATTAAAATTATTTTCTTTAAATCAATAGATCTTGCTTGTTCTATAAAATGGGACTATTTTGATTTCTTTCTCTTCATCATATATTTTGTGTAGCTGGATAACATATGTCTGCCCCTTTCCCCCTTCTTTAGGTCTTAATAAAAATATTGGCAATAATTGCTGAAATTAGTTGGAGATTCCCAAGCTGCACAATCATCACAGATTCACTGAGAAACAATCAAAGAGGAAATTCTAATATAAGAGGCACAAAATTGTCAAGAATGTTTTTGGAATAGGTGCTGGTAATCATATTAATTCTGATTTATAAATTGAATCCTAATTACCATATAATAGACAGCTTAAAATTGCTATGAAAATCAGTGGAAAACTAAAATTATATTGTGATGTACTAGCATTACTCTTACTGTGATTATGTTACAGGTATAATGTATGAATAACTGTCTACATGAATTAATCACACAAATTTTTTCCAGTTTTCTATAAGTATTTGTAGATCACCTGAAAAGTAAAAGAGAGGAGATGATCTCAGTATCTTCTCTCTATGTGATTTGACACAGGTCACTAAAGGACTTTTGACTCCCAGTTGTTTATAAAATACCATAGAAAATAAAACTATAAAAACCATTCATACCCTCTTTCCTTGCACACTACTGAATTGAAGAAGATTGATAGTGGAGAACCAAGAGTGGATTTTGGTTCCCCATCAAATTACATTTTGTTCCACAACTTGATAACTTTTAGACTTAGAGTTTTCAAGTTTAACTGTTTGTTGAATCTGTTGAATTTGTGAATCTGTTAGTTCTTCAGCCAACATAAAGATAGTTGGCCTCGCTCTTTATTCTAATTATTCTATGAAAGAATTCCTATTTTGGACTTAAACAGCCTCTTATCCATTGCTTTCATGTTTAAGGCAGGACTAGAATTCACAGGATCCTGATTTCTAGCCTGGTGCCTTAACCACTGTTAATGCCCTGGGTACTCTGTATGAAAAATGTTCTTAACTTAATATTTTACTACTTTAAGAAATGCACAGACATGTTTTAAATAAGTCAATTAGTGGCAAAATGACCTTTAAAAAGGGAAAGATCATACCTCCTATCAGAAAAAGCTATTTTCCTTTATGCAAAATCTTAACTTTATTGTTCAACGTGATTTAGGATCCACATTGGTCTTCCAAGGATTTCATTTGAAACACTAGGATAAATGAGAATATATCAGCAAAATAATAACTAGAAATCACTGGCCCAAGTCAATCTTAGTCAACATTCTCTAGCATTGGAGGCTTAGACATTTCTAAAATCATGCTGGCAACAGATCTGTAAATTGGAAGTGAGGGAACAGAGATATATGCAAAAAAATTATTGTCCCGCTCTGAAGAATGGAAGAGAATGTATGTCCATTCCAAGCCAGTATAGATACTTTACAAGGATCTACGTTAAAGGATCAACACAACATTGAATCCATGGCCTTTCCCTGAGCCTGCCTCCTGGTTCTTTCTGAAGTCATGATTGATCAATATCAGAGTCGGATTGAATTTTGAAGAGTTACATCAAGGCCAGTTTCTTCTCCTTAGAGGGGAAATCCTGTAGTTCAATTCCCTAGATCATAAGCTTTATACTGTTTTAATCTCATTTTTAGATTAATTATAGGAAAGAAGAATCTTGCAGTGTTTGCTCCTCATGAACAGTTTCACCAGAAGTAGGTTTTCACAACAAATATTTGTTAGACAGTGTTGGGCTTCAGCATTTAGTCACTGTGGTCTAGAAGATCACAGATTTCCTGACATTTTGCTGTGGCTGGCATCTTGCGATGCAAGATGATCAGTAGACCACAGGCAACAAAGCAGGAAATGACTGGGCTCCTGCCTTTACAGGCAGGTGTCCTGACTTTTGATTAACCAACTGCTCAACAGTTTCACTAGGAACTGGAAAAGACATATTTGAGCAAAGCTTCAGAAACAAATATAGATAACACATTATTTAAATGTGATTAAATAATCTTTTTATCCAGTTACCGGCAACTTTAATGGCTATTATCTATCTTTAATATGTTATCCTAGTTTTGGCAAAGGCCATCGGAGAGGCTGTTACTGGAAGAACGAAGCTGGGATTTTCATCCCTTCAAGGAGTTTCCTAAAGTAATCTTTTGTAAAAAAAAAAAAAAAAAAAAGTAAAAGTGATACATCAAACTATTGAAGATAAACATACCTCTTTTAATTGTTATCTCTCATGCCTCCCTTGCAAACTTTAATGGGTGTCATTCAGTGGTTTACTGCTTGATTTAGCATAGTAATCTTAGAGGGCTCCAGGGCTTGGGGGAAAAAAACCATGGAGACCACCTGTGATCCACAGGTTTCCTACTGCTTCAGTCATTAAAGTTCAGTACTGACTTTATTTGATGCTCTTCCAATTACAGTAGATGGAAATAATTGGATTGACACATTTGAATTCTTTGGTCTATTCTTAGATAAAAAGAGATCATTCAGTAATTAATAGAGAACTGAAGATTTTATTACAGTACGTGATAAATATCATCCGTTCATTGTGTTTCTCAAATCTTTATATTCTTTATAAATGCTATCTGCTTGCAGTAGAGCAAGAATGGGCACAACATAAAAATATGCTTAATTATAGTTGTTAACTGTTCTTGAACTGTTAAATAATTGTATAAAAATCTTGAAATGAAACTTGATTTTTATGGATGTCTAATTTGTCATGCTATATTGGAAAGCAAATCTGAAAAATATAGAAAATCTATTTTTAGACTCAAATTTTCAGATGCAGAAGCAACAATTACAGCACAAACTATTGACAAAAGACAAAACAAGAAATTATAATGTACTATGTACAAACTTTTGAAAGTATAAAAAGTATGTTGGCTGTTCTCATTTTGTAAAGCGATACTGTAGAAAATAATATATTATTTTGAATGTACATCAGAATATTATATTGAATGATGCATAATATTAACACTACAAATAAATATTTCTTTATCCAGTAAAGTCTTTCTGTAATTTAAAAAATGATTTGATATTGTGGTATGGGCCAAAAAGTGTATATCTGAGTTGGGGGCTAGAGGAAACTCTTGAGATAAAAGGAAGGAGAATATAAAATTGCAGAGTTGTATGATTGGAAACAATATTTTGTTCTGCTTTACTTAAAGTCTTTTTATCAGTTATCTATATCCTACGGTAAATAATCAATAGTAGTGAATAGATATGCCACATTGTGTGCCAATATTATGAAAGATTAATACAAATAAAATTGAGGTATATTTTTCCCAGTTCAAAATGGACTGAGTGAAAGTCTTGTTGAATCCAACCAGGGAATACTGAAACTCAAAATTTAAATGTTAAAGACAGCCTCCCCTTAAAGATTTATCTAGTAAAGTTGGTAACAGGGAAGGTTAGAATTAACATTTCTGAGCCAGAAGCAACTATTTTCAGTTATTATTATTCAGGCAAACACTATATGTTAAGCTATATCCACCTCTGATGAATTTCTCTTTAGTGGCCTGTTTTAATAGAGTCCAAATTGAACATATTTCTTCAATCTATTAAAGACCATTGCTGTGTTTATCTCATGTTGAATTTATCTGTAGAAATTGTTATGGCTATAGATCTATTGCCATTATCTATTCAAAAACTGTCCATTCCAGATAAGAGTTGAATTTTATTGGATCTTACAGCCTAAGAATTGTCCTTATCAACCATACTGGTTAATGGTTCTGCTATTCAATCTGTCTTCTGCCCTTTCCTGTCCTAAAGTTGCATGGAGGTTTGCTGTATAATGAAGCCTGACAAATCCATGCATACAATTGAAGAGATTCAGATGACATTTACAAAAGGGAAGCGCCCATAATGATAAGATAAGACATACATAGATAGGTGATCTTTACACACAGGGCTTCAACTTGTAGATAAAGCCTGCCAGATGGTAATCAGATGGAGCAGAAGTTACAGGGCGTGGGATGTTTTTAAAAATGAGAAGAAATAAAAACAAGTCTGCTAATCCCCCTTTTCTATCCATTGATGTGTAAGAAGCTTTCCAAGTTTGAGAAGATAAGGGCAAGGACTTCTCTGACAGATTCTGGAGCTTTTGAGTCAGGCAGCATTCAAAATGTTTTGTATGGTGGGATAGTCTTCCCTGGCTCATTTCTTCCTTCTTTTTGCTCTTACACTTCACCTCATAAGGACATCCTATGCTTCAGGAACCACATTTAGGCTGCAAATATCCAGAGGACTATTTGGTAGTGGCAAACAGCTTGTGTTTTCTGTAACTCTTGTGAAGCCTTGTGGTAATCTGGATTTTTGCAAGCCAATATATCCATGTAATCAAATTTGTTCAAGGCACAGCAAGGGAGTGGTTTGTGATCTCCAGGGCAGCTGCTTCTTCTGCGTTTACTATGTGTATGCTTCTGGCTTCTTCGCATCCACTACTGATGCTTTCCAAATCCCATGAACCAGTTTCACAATCACAATTGTCCTCACAAAAAATCAGAATCAGCAAAAAGCAGTCTTTTTACAGCAAGCAAAATCACTTTGTGTAAGATTAGTCAAACTGGTCTGCAAACGTCTACATGGCAGGACAAAACAAGACTTTCTGAATTTCTTTGCTATCGTGTAGTGGTCAATCTAGACTTCTGCAGCCAAATAAGATTTGCTGCCTTTGTTTTGTAGCTGTGGAGGCAAAAAATCAAATTAAAACAATCCATGCCCAAGTCTGGTCTCTTTAAAGCAGATGTTTTAAACTCGCGACGTCACGTGATGTCGCGTGACATATCGGAACTTTTTCCCTATTGCTGGCAATGGGGTGGGCGCGATTTCCTCGTGACGCGTCCGGCCTGCGGGCTGGCAGTTTGACACCCCTGCTTTCAAGTATTAAATAAATAAAAATAATAAAGTTAGCCATCAAGACTTCAACCACTTTTCCTTAATGTTCTCTGATCATTCAATAAATGCATGTTTGATAAGCCCACAAAATAAGCAAGATACTAAAGCAACTGCCAGCCCTGGGCCGGACGCATCATCCAGAAGCCGCGCCCACCCCATTGCTGGCAATGGCAAAACCATCCCGATACGTCCCAAGTTTGACATGTCTGTACTAAAGCATCTCTTTACTGCCATCTAGTGACCATTTGAGGTTTTGCAGCCCAAACATGGTAGGCCTCGTCTTTGGGAGAAAAAAAATGTTTTGCTGCAAGTAATACTGGAAGATAAAATATCCTGAGCTGAGTAGTCCCTGAGAAGCCTCACTATGAGAAAGGACAGTGGAACAGGTGTGCGTGCATCACATGTGTGCATCTCCTTAGTTTAGTGCCAAATAGATCCCCAAGATTCACAATCACAACATTGTCCAAACTGCTGCCTTCCAGAAGTTTTGAACCTCTCTGTAACCAAACAAATAGAATAGAATAGAGTTGGAAGGGACCTTGGAGGTCTTCTAGTCCAGTCTCCTGCTGAAGCAGGAGAAATTATACCATCTCGGACAAGTGACTGTCTAGCCTCTTCTTAAAAATCTCCAGTGATGGAGCGCCCACGATTTCTGGAGGCAAGCTGTTCCACTGGTTAATTGTCCTCACTGTCAGGAAGTTTCTCCTTAATTCCAGGTTGCTTGTCTCTTTCATCAGTTTCCCACCATTGTTTCTTGTCCTGCCCTCTAATGCTTTGGTGAATAACGTGACCCCTTCTTCTTGGTGGCAGCCCCTCAAATACTGGAACACTGCTAGCATGTCTCCCCTATTTGTTCTTTTCTTTAGACTAGCCAAACCCAAGTCCTGCAGCCCTTCTTCCTATGTTTTAGTCTCCACGCCTTTGATCAGGAGGAAATTTAGGTTACATGATATATGTGCCCGTTTGCTCGAGTGAAATCTCACTTTTCTGAACATTTTATAAGATAGACTGCTCCTCTGCATTGAAGATCGGCTATCTTATCTGCGTTCAGGGTCACTCCGAAACATTTCATTGCCTAAGAGGGGGAAACAACTAACGCGAGGCCAACTAGTCAAGGACTTGCATCACCTGAAATAGAAAATTCCGCCAAGAGCTTTATCCCGAAAAAAGATACCTTCTCCCCGCCCCCCAAAAAAATATCTCGCCCTTCCAGGACCCTCTTATCGGACAGCGCTTTCGCTCCCCTTCCCGGTTGACCAATGGCAAAGCGCAAAAAGAAAAAGAAAAAGAGGCAAAAAGTTCCATTCTCTTCTCTCTTCGCGTTCCTATCTAGATTTGATTTGATAGCAAGCGGGGGAAGAAAAAGTCGATGGGTTTGGAAAGGAAGGGCGGGAGGGGGATCGGACCCAAAGTCCACTTTTCCTAGAAATGGGGAGGAACCTTAAGAGGTGGAGGAAGCAGGAGCCCCCGCCAGGGCGGTCACTCTTCACCCGACAGCGCCGCTGCAAAAGTTGTCTTGGCGGCAGGCAGCTGGAGCAACAGCTGGACCCGAGCTGGGTCGGGGGGGAAAGAGACGTCCCAAATCCTAAAGCCTTCCTCGCTTCTTTTGACCGCAACTGCCTGCGCAGGTATGGCTTTGTCCCTTTAAAAAAAAAAAAAAAGAGGGCTGCGCGGCGTCGGATGTAAGCCTGGCTGCCTTTGGAAAGATCGCAGCAGCGCCGCAGGCCGGGTGCGGAACTTTAATGGGGGCATTAAAGGAGCCCCCCGGAGAGAAACCGCTGGGCCCATGGCGGGTTTCCGCCTGCCGGCTGCTATGTCAGCTCCAGTTCCACGTGACGGCAGCGCCGGCGGGGCTTCGGCTCCGCTTCGTTGCGTGTCTTCCTCCTCACGTGTCCCGTGTCCCTCTTGGAGTATGCAGGCGAGGCTAGTATCAGTGTTTCTCAACCTTGACAATTTTAAGGCATATGGACTTCAACTCCCAGAATTCCACAGCCAGCAATGCTGGCTGTGGAATTCTGGGAGTTGAAGTCCACATGTCTTAAAATTGTCAAGGTTGAGAAACATAGAGCCGGAGGAGGAGGAGGAGGAGGCGGTTAAGGTTGGCTTCCACGCCTCGGGGCCCCGCGGTCCCGGGGTAAGGGAAAGCCTTGGGTGACTCGGTGAGTGGGTGCAAGGTTTACAGAAGAAAGGGGAGCAGCAGCCGAGCAGAAGCAGCTTTCTTCAGTTTCACCTGGAACGAAGCTCTTGTACCCATTTATCCGAAGGCAAACCTCAACACTGATCTCTTTAAAAAAAAAACTTGTTTCCCTTTCCCCCCCCCCCAGAGGGCTGTACAATTCAGCAGTCCTTGACTTACGACCGCAATAGAGCCCCAAAATTTATGTCGCTAAGCGAGACATTTGTTAAGGGTAGTTGTGCCCCATTTTACAACCTTTCTTGCCACGGTTGTTCAGTGAGCCACAGCAGTTGTTAAATTAGCAACACGTTTGTTGAGTGAGTCTGGCATCCCCATTGCCTTCGTCAGAAAGTCACAAAAGGTGATCACATGACGCTGGGGCATTGCAACTGTTATAGTAAGTGTGAGTCAGTTGTCAGGCATCCAAATTTTGATCCCGTGACCATGGGTGGGGATGCTGCAATGGTCATACGTGTGAAAAATGGTCGCAAGTCACTTTTTTTCAGTGCGGTTGTAACTTTGAAGGGTCACTAAACTGCTGTAATTCGAGGACTATCTGTATTTTAAGATTCAGCTGCTGCCCCAGGAACAAGCCTCTGTCAAGATTTAACTAGCAATTTTGGTCCATTGGAAACAAAACAAAAGAGCCCCCAAAGATTGTGGCACAGTACTTTTAGGGTTGATTCTGAAAAAAAATAAATAAATGGCAGAATGCTGCTTTACATGGCCTAAGGCTGGCTGGTTATCAGAAATCCAGGCAGAGATTGTGGTATTTCTCAGCAGGAGACAAAGGTTGCTTTGCAAACTTTAAGCCAGTCTTCAACAACAGAATCTTGCTGTGAATTCCATTGATAAGTGGCTCCTAACTGGTTTAATTTTTTATTAAAGTAAGTTAGTTTGAAGTCTTCAACTCAGGAACAATGCCTAATGATTTCAGTGGGGCTTTGATCCTCTGTAGTAGGAGTTACCTCTGGCTAAACAGTGTGGTGTGTAGGCCTTCAAAATTCCTTCAGTTTTTTTTCGAAGCCAATAAAAGGTTTGTTTTTTTTAATCTCTGCATTACATAACACATCCTAATGTGAAATGAAGATTTAATCCCATGTCCTAATCAAAGGAGAAACCATGCAGACAACATTGTGATACACCTTAGAGTCAAGTTATTACATTTCTAAATTATGGCGCCATTCAAGGTTCAAGTAGTTCAATTAGTACTCAACGTATGGCTGTTACGGAGCCTGTCCATTATGGTTGTAAGTCATAAAGTGGGTCACCCACGGAACCAATCCAATTTTACAACCTTGTTGCAGTTGTTGTTAGGTGAACACAGCACTTTTGAAGTGAACCAATTGTTTGCTATGTGGCGGTTTTGCTGACATAACCAGACATAAACACCAATTTGGGGCAAAAATGTAAAATATGGTCATGTGATCATGGGATGCTACAACCGGGTGTAAATGTGGGCTGGTTGCTGAGCACCCATAATGCGGCCATGTGACCATGACATGGCTATTTAAACTTCAGAACCGGGTTGTAAGTACCCTCCCTGGGGAGGGTTCCGTTGTAATTTCAAATCATGGCTAAGTGACCAGTCATAAGCTGAGGACTGCTTGTATGCTTATTCAGAAGTAGGTCCTATTTGGTTCACTAGGATTTGCAATCTAATTCATTCCCCTAAATGTGAATGATTAGTTCGTGTTTTCCATTTGGAGTATAGGATAACATAACTGCAGCTGAATATTTTTACTAGGAAACATATCTTTGTTCAGGTTAAAACTATCCTGAGAGCATAGGAAAGGGAGGGAAGTTCTGGGAGCAAGCTGAGTGGGTGCAGTCCCTGAAATACGGTATCTAAGTGGTACTGGAGCTTTTCCCACTGTACTTGACAGCTGTGTAGCACACAAAGATTCGACACTTTTGCTGCTTCCTGCTTTTCAGATTGTCAGAGGCAACAACTTCACTCTGCCTTATATATTGGATAAGCCCTAAAGTTTATCTCTCACTATTGTTAGAAAAGAGAAAGCACTCGGTACCCAATTCTGTTTATGTACACAGAGGAAAGTGGACCTACTTCCACAAGGCATCTTCAGAAAAAGAATTCAAATTTCTCTGATGCCATTCGGCTTGTCCGATTCAGGAGAGCAGCCAAGGCAAAGAGGAGACACCCCTGTTTTCAGTAGAGCATTTATGTGGCATTTTATGTGATATAGTATGAAGAAATATTCCAGACTAGAATTAGCAAGTCATTGAGGAAATGAATGTGAGGGAAACAATATACTTTGTTGATTTAGATTTTTGTTTTTACAAAAATTGTGGAATGTTTTGAGCAAAGAAAAATAGTCCTAACTTAACAATAATGATTGGGTTGTTCCATCATTAAACAATATAATTATAAAACCAGGTACAATCATGTGATGACCCACTTAATGACTCCGGTGACTTATGAGCACAATTGCGGGCTCAATTATGGTTGAGGCCTACATGTGTGTTGTGTATGCATCTATGAACTATTCCACATAAAGTAAGCATTTATGCAAGCGAGTGTGTGAGGAAGAGGCCAGAAATGTTGCCAAAACACGCTTGCCACACCAGAACCAGCAGAGTTGGCATGCTCCATATCCCTTCCATTAGGAAATGTCACTGTGTAAGAACTAGAGGTCAGCTCTGTGTCGCAATGTTTGCCCTATGGAACAATACCAACCCAGAGGTGCTGATGGCCCTGTCCTTCCTGACTCTTGTTAAGACTTAAAAGACCTGGACATTACCTCAAGTACTTTGGGTGGGAGGTTAAACCAGCCCTGCCAGTGGATTTATTTATTTTGGTCTTTATTGTTTGAAAATGAAATGTTTTTAGAATCTGGAGGTATGTCATTTATTATCATTGTCATTTTTTATTAGAATTTGAGTTTCTTTATTTTGTATACTGTGTTCTGTTTTTTAACAGGGAATATAGGTGGTTTAAATAAATAAATGCTATGGGAAACTTGTACTAGCCAAGCCACTGCAGTTGTGATACTGTAAATCTGCATCATAGCTATCAAAGGTTAAACTCAGATCTGTTAACCACACTGAAAGGTTTTGAGTGGAAAATTCTGAAGCAATTTCTTATTTGGATTTTCCAAATAAGAAATACACAGTAATTTGCTGGCTGGGTTCTCAGGTCATGCTTAATCATGGATTATTTAAACAAGATTGTTGACTAAGCCTTAGTAAGACCACACCTGGAATACTGCATCCAGATGTTGAGACTTTGGAAAAAGTAACAAGTACAAAGAAGAGCAACTAAGATGATTAAGGGCCTGGAGACTAAAACATATGAAGAATGGTTACAGGATTTGGCTAGTCTGGAGAAAAGAAGGCCTAGGGGTGACATGATAGCAGTATTCCAGTATTTGAGAGGCTGCCACAAAGAAGAAGGGGTCAAATTATTCTCCAAAGTACCAGAGGACAGGACAAGAAACAATGGATGGAAACTGATCAAGGAGAGAAGCAATCTGGAATTCAGGAGAAACTTCCTAACAGCGAGGACAATTAACCAGTGAAACAGCTTGCCGTCAGACATTGTGGGTGCTTCATCACTAGAGGTTTTTAGGAAGAGACTGGATAGTCACTTGTCTGAAATGATATGGAGACTCCTGCTTGAGAAGACCTCCAAGGTCCCTTCCAGCTCTATTTTGATTCTGATTCTGATTCTGAAATATGTTCAGCCATAAACAAGAATTCACCATTGCAAAGGCTACATTCAGACTCTACCCAAATTTTATGGCCTCCAGGGTTTCTTAAGATTATTTGTCAAAATTCAGACCAGTTAATTTTCTGTTTTTCTATTTCTTAAAAAAAGATTAAAATATCTCGGTTTAGTCTCTGATAGACTTAACATATCCAGTTTGTTTGCAGCTGACCAATATCCTCAAACATGGGCTGGATAGTGAACAAGTTTCACTGTAGCTGAAGAGCGAACATGGCCCTGTAGAAAAGAATGTAGAACATAAAATTCTGTTTGAATTCAAATATTATTTTATGTTCTATGTCAGTGATGGCGAACCTTTTAGAGACCGAGTGCCCAAAAACTGGCCCTGCCCCCGCTTCACCCCCTGCCCCACCCCTGCTCCTTCCCCACCCCGTCCCTTGCCCCGCCTGCCCGCAGGGCCACTCACCGCCTCCAGGGCCCGCCACAGATTGCCCAGTCAGCCCAGCAGCACCATCTGCCCGCGCCCCGCAGCATCAACTGTGCGCAATGGAGTGTGAGGGCAGAGTCTTGTCTACGCTGCCTGGCTGCCATGTCCTTGGCTGCGCTGCTCCGCATGGGCCACGCTCGGGGGTGACTCTCCTCCAGGGGACTGCTGGTGAGGAGGGGATTGCGGGGGGAGGCAAGGCTGGGGAACGGCACATGTGCCCACAGAGAGGGCTCCGAGTGCCACCTCTGGCACACATGCCATAGGTTCGCCACCACTGTTCTATGTTGTAAGTTGCCAGCTCCTAACATCAATTCTGGTTTTTGAGCTTTTGTGGCTGTTTTATGCAATACATGTAGCCAAATCCAAGCGCAACCCAGAATGTAAAACATTTCTTAATGTTGTATACAAAGGGCCAAGTTTCAAAATGGTTTTACATTGTGCCTGCAATGGTGCAGCTAGCTTGTGGTCAATGCATCCCATTTGGAAGCTGTCCATGCTCTGTATGTCCAGCTCATTTGAGCAGCCAGGTCATGTTGTTTCTGCAAGGTGCATTTGAGGCATTTGCAATTCAGACAGAATTGTTTGTTTGGGGCTTCCTGGAAGAGTATAGTGAGTGTTGCGGTGTGATACATTTAGTCAGGAGATAGGCGGCTGATATACAACCACAGAGACCTTTGGCTTCAATCGTTCCTTCAACCGAGGCATGTTTTACAGCTCTACTGTTTGTGCAGTGTTACTAGGCCAAATATAGCAAAAAGGTTAAAGGAAACAAAGATTATTTGTACGATCCATTGCTGACATGTTGGAAGATTACTGTGAGAATTCTCCTTACCGGCGCCTTGGGGCCAGGTTACCTGTTACAGAATTGTAAGTAGGATAATCCTAAAAAACCCTTTCTTTGAGGAACTTTCCTTCAGGATTGAGAACATTATGCATTTTTCAACGTAAGAAGACGAGGGGAGGGAGAGAAATTAGATTTCCTGTTATTAATTCCCAAATGCATGGCTCAGGACTTTGAAGACAGAAGTATGCGTGTGAGAGAGTTTAAGGGCAGAGAGTGCAATAGGCTATTTTTTTGGACTGTAATGTGTAAATTGGATCAAAGTTACAGCGAAGAACTCTGAAAATCCTTTAAGAACTGGACAGTCTTTTTCAACAGATTCGGGTAACTGAATACTCTTAATTAGTTCAGTTTTGTTTATTTCATGTTAACATTTGCCAGCAGGTTCAGGAACCATGCTGCTTAAAATACCATGTAAAACAGGCTATGGCTGGTTGATTCAAGAAACCTTTTTTTTTTTGTTGAAAGAAAGAGTAATTTCGCTTCCCTTAATCTGATAGTTTCATTTGTTAACTTTCAACATGAAAGCAGGGGGTATAGGTGCAATATGTTTAGTTTCTCTTAAAATGATCAACCTGTGGGGTTGTTTTTTTGTTTTGAATGGCAGGACTATGATGGCTCAAGCAGATTCAGATTTCATGGAAGAGGAATCACTAAAGAAGGATTTAAAGTTCTACTTTATGAATCCTTGTGAAAAATACAGAGCTAGAGGCCAGATACCATGGAAACTGGGGCTTCAGATTCTGAAGATAGTTATGGTTACTACCCAGGTAAAATTTTAAAAGATGCTCATATTACTTTGTTGGGGTTTCACATATGTGAATTGGCAAATGAATGAATTCCTAGCACATTTGTTCTTTTTAGTTTTATTTAGTTTAAATATAAAGTACTGGATCAACTGTGGATAGAAAAATAAATAAATTGTCATACTCTGAAGCCTTGGACTACTTGACGTGTCATGTGTATTAAGTTAACTTGGGCCATAAGAATTACAAGATTAACAATTAATTCAGGTGGAGGAAATGATTATTTTAATCAAGGGCTACTGGAAAAAATTAATAGAGCTGATTTGTTATTAGCGTAGTTGTTAGATCTTTGTACATCACTTAACTTCCGGACACTTATGAAAACATGGAATGTTTCTCTCCCCCACTTCCTTCCTTCCTTCCTTCCTTCCTTCCTTCCTTCCTTCCTTCCTTCCTTCCTTTCCCCCCCCCCTCTCTCTCTCTCTCTCCTCTCTCCTCTCTCCTCTCTCTCTCTCTCTCTCTCTCTCTCTTTTGTGGAAGAAGTTGAGTAGCATCCCATCTTGAAAAGATCTTAAGTACAGGTAGTCCTTGACTTAAAACAGTTTATTTAGCGACTGTCCAAAGTTACAACAGCACTGACGAAAGTTACTTATGACATTCTTTCACATTTACAACCGTTGCAGCATCCCCATGGTTACATGATCAAAATTCAAACATTTGGCAACTGGTTCATATTTATGACGGTTACAGTATCCCAGGATTTAGATTTTGGACACTTGCAACCTCTGTGGGACTTAATCTCTTTCTCAACAACAACAATAACAAAAAAATCAAAAATTTCAGTATAGCCTATTTCAGTGTAGTGGAGGATTTGGAACCCACAAATGGAATATTGGGATGTTGGGAATGCCTGCATTAAACCATGATTTAGCAAGCTAGGGTGCTTATATCGAAAAGTACTTGCCACCTGCTGTTTTATATGTTACATAAAACAATTTCCTCTTGCTCTCTTTTCTTTCTTAAAGCTCATCCTTTTTGGTTTGAGTAATCAGTTGGTGGCTTCCTTTAAAGAGGAGAATACTATAGCTTTTAAGCACCTGTTTCTGAAAAACTACTCTGGGGTCGATGAAGATGACTACAGTTGCAGTGTGTACACACAGCAAGATGTCTACAATAGCATGTTTTTTGCAATTAGTCAGGTAAGTGTCTAAATTGGTATCTGAATATATGAGTGAAAAACGTGCATGCATCTGACTAGAAATGGAAATGCTAATATGGTCAATTCAATGGGCAACTGAACGGGAGAACTGAGAATGTGGGATTTATTTGATTTAAAGGCTGTCCACTCCCATGTTTCTACTGAATCCCAACTTGAAACTGATATTCAGTACAGAGATATAAAATCTCTGGGATTATGCCTTCGGCATGTCCTAATAATTTAACCCAACACCTACTTTTTTAGAAGTGAAAATTGTAAATTCACGTGCTTGCCCAAAGAATATTCTAGATATTGGCCATCTTTGCTGAGGCTGTAGCTACAATCCAACTCTTTTGCCACAGGGAAATAACAATTGACTTTTTAAAAACTTAGCATACTTTTGTTACGCTTCACGGTAGTCATTCCAAAAGGAAGTTTTTAAAAGTCACAGATTTGCTTCTAAGTAAATGTATAACTGGGCAAAAGAGGTAATGAATACCATACGGTGCAATTAATACAATAACTCTCTATTATCAGGGTCTGCAACTTTGTTTTGAAAATAAATGGAATGTTTCAAAGCTAATTTCAAACTTCTTGTTTAAATATCTGTGTTTTTGGATGTCTTATAATCCTAGTTGAGGCTACCAAAAAAAGAATGTTTCTTCTTTGTTTGCATCTAGTACCAACAACTGAAGAATATATCACTGGGCACACTTGGTTATGAGCAAGATGAAGATGACATGGCTGGCTTACATATATGTAAGCAACAATATAAGAAAGGCACAATGCTTTCTTCTAATGATACTTTGCACATAGACAGTACTATCGAAACAGGTACTTTGGAATCAGCACGATACTGTAGCTGTCCATTTGATATTTGTATGTTTTTCAAAACTTGGGGGCAAAACTTGTAGTTAGTTTCTGATTTCAGATTTTCCCATAATATACACAAATAATCATTTGCCTTGGCTGCCCAAGGGTGCCTTGTCTGTAAATAAAGCAATAGCATTGCTCTCAGGATGCCACAAAGCGAGGTTAACACATCACAACAAGTTATAACATAGTTCATATTTTGACATGATGTACTGTGTCCATTAGATCAATGCTATGCTTTGTTTTAGGAAACTATTGCACAGTTTGAAATAAAGCATTTTTCTTAGGTTTCTAAGTGAGGCAATGGCCTGGTGGTGATTTCATAATTCCTGGTTTATTTTTGCTTCTCACTGAAGTCTCTAATTAAGAGATACAGGGCCCACTATGTGAAAAAATGTGTGTGGGTAGGCAACAAGCCAGACATTAACTTTCCAAGCTATGATTGAATTGCTGATCTGAAAGTCTGACTCTGGCTTTTTCATTAAAGTGTGGTTAGTATGATCCGTGCCACTGGACAGTTGTTTTGCAACTTAACAAACTGGGATGTGAACCACGCTTTTTTGCTAGTAAAGAAACACCTTTTCCCTCCTGTTATAGTGTGCCTTGGTGAAATACGGAAATATAAATTAACCCCCAATTCTTGTCTACCTGAATTGAGGAACTAGGGTAATTTGTTTGAGAACTGGACAGGAAATTTAACCACAGTCAAATTCATAGTTCAAGCTTGCTTAAAAGTGAAAATGGAAAATCTTTAGGCAATCAGAGGGCACATTTTTATATTATTCTTTTTCTTCAGTGTGTAGATAGGTTGATGATATAATGCATCTCACATGTTTTGGGTTTGTTTTCTTTTGAAAGTCAGAAGCAAATTGCAGCTCTGTGATTTAAGTATTTGCCAGCTCAGCTACGGACATAGGAGTCTATTTGTGGCATGTATATTGACTATTTCTATTTTGGGATCTTTCCTTGTTCCAGAATTGATAACTTTAATTTCCGGATTTTAATAAAATGGGAGCTTATATTTCTTGTAGCAATCAGACGCAAGAGCAGAAGGTTTATGGGAAGCTCATGAACACTTTGGGTCTTTGAACTGTAAGGGGATTATCTAGTGTAGCCTATGCCTTTTGACTGTGTTTAGGCTTTGTGGTTCTTTGTACATTGTGTCAACCTCTACAAGTAATCCTCATTTAGCAACTGCTCACAGTTAGGATGGTGACAAAAAAGTAACTTTGCAACCACAGGAAAGCTGAAGTAAGATCATAAGCACTGTTGCAGTTGCTTTAAGCAACCTCTTTGCTTAATGACCCAGTTGTCAATCTCAATTGTGGTTGATAAACAAGGACTACCTGTACAGCCAATGGACTGATTGGAAGAGGGGTTTGGGACGGATACCCAGATAGCTTATTTGTGTAGAATTCACATAAGTTGTATGACTCAACCTGTTTATTCATCTATATGCTTCTCTTGGTTTTATTATTTAGATATTGCTTATATACCAAACTGGATTTAAAGAATATAAAATTATAACTTGAGACTGTGTTTCTTGTATAAAATAGAAGATGGTGATAATAATGATTTTTGCATAATCTGTGCTTGCTTTGAAATCATGTTGTTACAGATTGCATCTTTTCGATTTCTCAAGCCTATGCCATATATTTGGAAGTATTTAAGTGTATCTTTTAATTCCTTCTTCCAGAATGCATTCATTTGAAACCTCAGGATCTGTCCACTAAGGATATAAGTGACTTAAAGAATTCAACCTTTTTCAACCTTGAGTTCTATAGGTAACATGCAGTTTTTAAAGCCAGTTTCTGTTTCCTCAGAAAAAGAAAATATTGTAATGGTTTCTCTTTTTCCAGGCTCATACAGGTTGAAATTTATTTTAAACTAAAAGGCATTGATCTGCAGACTATTCATACTCGTGAACTGCCTGACTGTTACGAATTTGAAAATACTGTGAGCAATTTTTTATTATTTCACCCATAGAAAATATCTTTTACTCTTCAACCACTTTTTATGTTGGCATCTCTTATACATTAGTTTAATACAGGTTGTTCTGGACTTAATGACCAGTCACTTAATTATTATTTGAAGTTCCAATGGATTTACCTGGGAGGTACTTAAAACCTAGATTCAAACTTCTGACAGCCAGGCCAGCCCCCTTTCATGGTCACATGACTGAACTTTGGGCTCTCTACAATGGGGCTGCATTTACAGCCATTTGCAGCTTCCCAGGGTCACATGATTGCATTTGATGACAGTTTTGCTGAAAACAGGCATTTACTTCCAGTTTTTGGCAAAACCGCGCCCATAGCAAACCATTTGTTTGCCTAGCAGCCACTGTAAAAAAAAGTTCCTAAAATCAGGTCAGTCACATGACTGACCTTTTTCACAACCCTCACGAATTATGATCAAGATGGGCAGACTCCATTACTGTCGTAACTTGAGGACTACCTGTATTATGCATCTCTTGTACATTAGCTTAATATACTGTAGTGGGCAATACACTGACCTATAAAGAAACTTTATTCACCAGTCGAAGGTTTTTTGGTATGTAGTGCATCTGTATGTAATATTTCATAAATATTTTTAATGGGAAAATTAGCAGTGATTGTTGTTTAAGCAATTTTCCATACTAAGATATCCAGTTGCTCAATTACTCTAGTGCTGTTCTACAATGCACTCACAAAGCTTTGTTCTTCAGTGGATTGAAAAAAGTAAGCTGCTGGATGTTTTAGTCTTAGGGTGCAACTGAAATAAATTAACTGGTTGAGACAAAAGTTACTGTAAATTGCTATCTTTTAGTGATAATAACAAGATGCATAAAGTATATTGTCAAGCTACTTTCTGAAGAATTACTGCTTTTGATACCTATGAATAGATTTAGGAGTTTGTAGCTTTTAAAAGAAAACTTATGTAGGATGCTCTTCCCAACCTTTTCTATACCCCGCACCCTTAGAATGCTTCTCATATTTTCTCACACCCCTTATAAAAGTTCAAAATAATGGCAATGATATACACTATAATTTTGCAAACCCAAGTTTTTGCACCCCCTGGAATATTGTCTCCCACCCCCCTGGTTGGGAACCCCTGCTCTATACAAAGCCAGTTTGGTGTAGTGGTTAAGGCACCAGGCTAGAAGCTGGGAAACTATGTTCTAGTCTTGTCTTAGGCACAAACCAGTGGGTGACCTTGGTTATCTTTCAGTTCTAGAGTGGAGGCAACGACAAACCAATTTTGAAATCTTGCCAAGAAAATTGTTCTAAAAAATTGGAATTCTCCAGGCAATTATCAGGAGTCAACAATGACTCAAAGGCATACACCCACACACTGTTCTATTTGACTTAAAGTACATATCCATTCTAGGGTGTAAATAGATTTTGTTTTTTTAAAAAAAACTTTTTTCTTGACAGATTACTTTTAACAATATGGCTCACAGTGGTAAAATGAAAATATATTTCGATACTGACGCTGACATTCAAGAATGTAAAGAGTGGAATATATCTGGCTCTGGTAAGTATCATCCATGTTTGAATAAAAAAAAATGAAAGCCTCCCTTTTTTATGGATAGAGGCATTTCGCCTCAAGACTGTGGCGTTGATGGCTTAAACATTGTCAACAATGGAGAAACTTTAACTGGGTCATATTTCTTGAGCAAATAGACATGCGCTTACATAACAATAGCTACACGGAAGAGCAGTGTTTATCTTTTCATGTCATTCTGAAATGGAAGCTACCTTGGATTTATTTTTTTTTAATTCAGCAAAGAAAAATGCATGTCTAAAATCACCATCAAGATTTTCCTTTCGTATTAAGATGTAATAAAATACTGAACAAAGAAGTTCAAAACCATAAAAACTAAGCTAAGCTAATATTGTCATTTAATACAGAAAATGTATACACAGACAATTATTGTGCAAGCATTCTTCACAAGGACTGTAGATAGAGAATTACATTTTGAAAGTCTGTAGATCAATGTCCCCCCCCCCCTGTTTCTTCATGCTTCAGTTCAGGATGTACTGTACTTAAAGGGAAGTGACTTACTGCAATTAATTTATCACCTCTGAAGCGACTGGCTTGGAAATATCTATACTTTTTAAGTCTTTAATTTATTGATTTTTCTATTTCCCTTAGTAGCTCAGAAGAACACACAGTATATCTTGGTTTTTGATGGGCTTGTTATAGTGAGCTGTTTTGCTTCCCTGATTCTCTGCACACGATCTATTATTCTTGCTCTAAGATTGCAAAAAGTAAGTATGCCTCATTTCTATGCATGCATTTTATTTTTCCATAATAACAGAAAATAAGAATTGTTCTTAATATGTTTGTCATATAGTTTGTTCAGAAGTCCTATTTAAGAGTGAAACTGTAATAGCGGGATATGTTTTTGAAGATGGGAAATGCATATTCTAAATTTTCTTGCAATTAACAGTTGCTGATTATTAGAGCTTCGACTATATTCAAGCATGTTAAATTTTCATTTAAGTCAGTTTAATTAATCACCAGATGGAATCCCAGACATAGTGGACATAGAACATATATTATTTAATTTTCAACTGTATAACAAACAGACACATCAAGATCTTGGACTGCACATTAGACAAATGGACTATTGGGATCCTTAAATTAAAATAATGCATCAAAATTCTAAAATTACATATAATACAGCCCTTTATCTGAATGCGCAGTATAATTAAGAAGTTCATATGTGAATCTGAAAGGGTAAATTGTAGGGTTGACACCGAAACATAATTTGCATTTTCTTTTATTCTTGTCTTTTATGCTATTTTCTAACATATGGTCATATTTGTGTTCAGTATTTTATATTCTGATGTGACTTAATGGATAATAAAGAAAGTATGAATAATTAATTAGAAGAACTAAAGAAATTTCATGTTGATATAACATTACCTATTTGGAACTTTTAAATATTGATCTTCTTTTCTCTCCAAACTCTTGTCATTCTACTCAAATGGATTAAGAAAACTGGAAATTGAAGAAATGTATACTTTTTTTTCATGGCTTAGTTCATACATAGTGCTATAAAGTGGTTTGATTATTTTGTTTTTGTGCTGTGTATGCCACCTATTAATGGCTGAGGGATACTTATGAACCCTGGCTGGTTCAACGAACTGTAATTAAAATTCCACATTTGGAATGGGGCAAACGTGTAAATTGTTGAACACAGAACTGAATGTATGAAATAGCTTAATTTCTCTCTAGCCAGAGACTGAATATTTGCAATGCACAGCAGGAATAAGCAGAATTTTAAAAAGAATGAGATCTTAAATGTTAGTCAATAACTCTCTTCTATAATGTTTGTATACACTAGAGATAGATGAAGTTGTTTCTAAAATATTTCTATCCTATAAGATAGTCAGTCATAAGCGATCCTGGGATTGTAGTTCAGCAATAGCAGTAGCTGAACTACAGGTTCCTTATCTTAATGCAATTCCTATGATGATCACATGGTGGCATTGCCATAGTAGTGATGTGATGTTCATTAGTAAATCATTCTTGTTTTGAAGCATTTTTTTTTCTTATGTTAATCTTTAAACCAGAGATTTGTGAATTTTTTCCTGGAGAAGTATAAACGTCATGTATGCAGTAAAGATCGTTTAGAGTTCATAAATGGATGGTATGTTCTGGTGATCATCAGTGATATAATGACTATCATTGGCTCAATCATGAAGATGGAAATAAAAGCAAAGGTAATCCTTAAAGCTTCAGCTACTTTTGGCTTGTGATAGCTGAAATAATCCTAACCTCTAAAACACTGGTTGAGATCTGAAGCGAAATCAGCTCTTCCTCTTTCAGTGGCTTTTTTCTTCTTTTTTCAGAATCTGACAAGCTATGATGTTTGCAGCATTTTTCTTGGAACGTCCACTCTATTTGTTTGGGTTGGAGTCATTCGATATTTGGGCTACTTCCAAACCTACAATGTAAGCTCAAGTAGCAAAATGCCAGAACCTGAGTGTTTCTCCCCCCCACACTTACACACATGGTATCTAATGGACTTTCTCCCAATTTCCTAGGTACTCATTTTAACAATGCAAGCATCTTTACCCAAAGTTCTCAGATTCTGTTGTTGTGCTGGGATGATATACCTTGGATACACTTTCTGTGGCTGGATTGTTCTAGGACCTTATCATGAAAAGGTATGTAAGTGATCTGAAACATATTCTTTATAAGCAATTAAGAACTATTTATAAAAGACTATTGCACACAAACATAAATTTAGAGGCAAATGGGTATCCTCTGTGTCATACATTAGTTGATTTGTTCATAATTTAACTCATAGTTCTAATTGCTAAAGAATCTTTTATATCTAAAGAAAGAGACTGTGTGGTACTCCAGTCTTCATTGGTGAAGGAATTAAATGCAACTATTGAGTTTGTTTATAGGTGACTTGAAAGTTGATTAATGTATCCATTATGATTTCTCTTGCAGAAGTTTCTTGCTAGAGGGCAGCATTGTATCATGCTAGTTAACTTAAAAGAGACATCGCTTCTTCCGTAAGATAATATTAAATAATATTAAAGATCGTGGTTTTCTGTCTTTCCAGTTCAAGGCTCTGGAAAAAAAACCCATTTGAACTTGCCAAAAATTGGCAGGGCAAATGCTAAAATAATCTCGATATCATTTTTGAGAGACTAAAGACTGCCATGCTCCCGGGAAATATATAGTGGTGCTTAAAACTTTGTGAACCCTTATGAATTTTCTGTGTTTCTGCATAAAGGAGATCTAAAATGTTTTGTTCTCCACACAGGTCCTAAAACTAGATAAACAGAACCCAATAAACAAATGAACTGAAAGTATTATACTTGTTCATTTTTTTATTGAGGAAAGTGATCCAGAGCCACATATTTGTGTCTGCCAAAAATAGATGACCTTTTGCTTTCAGTAATTGATGTCCCCCCTTGACCAGCAATAACTGCAATTAAACATTTCCAATAATTGTTGATCAATCCTGCACATCAGCCTAGAGAATTTTAGCCCATTCCTCCTTGCCGAAGAGCTTTACCTCAGGGATATTGGTGGGCTTCCTCACATGATCTGCTTGCTTCAAGTCCTTTCATGTCACTGCTATAGAATTAAGATCAAAACTTTAACTTGGTCATTTCCAAACTATTAACTTTCTTCTGCTTTAACCATTTGTTGGTAGTGCCCTTTTGTGTTTTGGGTCATTGTCTTGTTGTATGACTTACTTTCCCTTGAGCTTTACAAACAGATACCCTGGATTTTTTTGTAGAAGTTGCACAATGTTATATTTTGTACATATATTTTGAATTGTAAGATTCAGAATTCAGAATTCCATCATGATGGCAAGCCATCTAAGGGGTAGCAAAGCAGATTCAAACCATGATACTGCCACCATCATGTTTTACAGATGGGATGTGGTGTTTACCTTTTGCCAACATAACACTTTCATTCATGCTAAAAAAAATTATTTTGGTCTCATTCCATTACAAAACACTCTTCCAATAGCCTTCTGTCTTATCCATATGGTATTTTGCAAACTGTGGGTGGACTGAAGTGTTCTTTTTGGGAAATCGTGACTCCTTGCATCCCTGCCATGCGCATTCCTGTTCTTCAATATTCCCATGAGCCTTCGCCAATGCAAAATAGGGTTCTAGTTCCTTAGAAATTACTTTGGTTTTCTTTGAGATCTCATGGAATACTACATGCTTTCTTCTTGGTGTGATCTTGGTTGGTCAAACACTTCTAGGTTGAAGAATGCTAGTGTTGAATTGCCCTCATTTGTATACAATCTGCCTGACAGTGGACTGGTGGAGTCCAAATTCTTTCAGTCTGGAGGTCCTTATAAATCCCTTTGAGACATGACACACTTCCACATTCCTGGATTGTGAAGATCAGACTTTGATAGTGAATACCCAGAATTCTGTTCTCTAAATAAAGCAGGACTTTTATCATCCTATTGATTGAAACACCTGACTCTTATATGTCCTTTAAATTAACTAATAAACCTAGAAGTTCATATACTTTTGCCACACATAAATATGTAACTTTGGTTCATTTCCTCAATAAATAAATGAAAAATATAACATTTTGACTGTTTATTGGGTTCTGTTTATCTAGCTTTTGGACTTGTGTGAAAAACAATCATGTTTTAGGTCATATTAAGCAGAAATATTGAAAATTCAAAAGGGTTCACAAACTTCTAAGCACTACCCTGGAAAATGCTGCTCTCTTGAGTTCAGGACAGCCCTATCCATTTTGTTTTATTGCCCCAAACTTCAATTTCCTCCACATATCATATGGAACTTCTATCCATCAAAAGGTTGACAGTCCTTAATGGTGCTTTTCAGTGAAATCTATTACCTAAAGACTATTGATACTATACTGAGACTTAGCATGGAAAGCAGCTTTTAGAATTATGGTTTGTGTTTAATTTGCTAAAAAAACCTATGTGGAATACTGTAGCACATTTATACAATTTGGAAAAAGATGCTTTTATCAGATGTGAAACCTGCACTCTTTGAAATCTACATTTTTTTTCTGCAGATGTTTTGTTGTCTTTGTTCAATCCAGCTTTAGCAATGTTTTGATTTTTAGTAATGAGTTGTAACCTCTTTATTAGGTTTTTTTTAAAGAAGTTTGGTCTAAAATTATTCTGAAATGTCACAATACCTGTTTCTGATGTTGGTTATGTTCTGTGCTCTCTACTTCTAGTTTGAAGATATGAACACCGTAGCAGAATGTCTCTTTTCTTTAGTCAATGGTGATGACATGTTTGCTACATTTGCTCAGATCCAGCAGAAGAGTACCATAGTCTGGTTATTCAGTCGATTATACCTGTATTCCTTCATTAGCCTCTTCATATATATGATACTCAGCCTCTTTATTGCCCTCATTACAGATGCATATGACACCATAAAGGTAAAATATACTGTGTTAAGTACTATTTCAGACTATGGGAATCTTCTTGAAGGTGATCTGGAGCTCACTTAGAGAAACATTCAGAAATAAAATGTTATGTGTAAGCTTGAAAATTCATAGAATCTCATTAGATACAGTGCTTTTTAAAGCAGCGATCCCAGTGGTGGGATTCAGCCGGTTTGCACCGGTTCGAAAGAACCAGTAGCTAAATTTACTTGAATTCGGAGAACTGGCTGGGTTCTGGAAGTCCAATCTAGGCCTTGGAGGCCTGGAGGAGGCCTCTGAGACCTAGAATAACCCACCAATAGTGCATGGATACTACTTCTGGAACTGCATTCTAGGCCTGGGAGGCCTGGAGGAGGCATTGGAGGCCTGTAGGAGGCATTGGAGGCCTGTAGGAGACCTCTCAGGCCTAAAATGGCCCACCGGAAGTATGTGGATGCCACTTCCGGAAGTCCGTTTTAAGCATCGGAGACCTAGAGGAGGCCTCCCAGGCCTAGAACAGCCCACCGGAAGTGCATGATGCCACTTCCGGAAGTCCGTTCTAGGCATCAGAGGCCCAGGCCTGCATCAAATAAGAGAACCAGTTGTTCAGGTATTTGAATCCCACCACTGAGCGGTTCCCAAACTTTCTGGCTTGGGGGAAGAGAGGGGATGGTTCTGTGTGAGCAGCAGACGCGTGTGCATGTGTTCCTGCCGCTCGTGCAAATGGAACTTTGCACACGAGTGTGTCCGCCGCTTGCGCAAGTGGAGCTTCATGTGCGCTCTTACCCGCCACTTGCGCGGCCCAGTTCTGAACAGGCCACAGCCCAGGGGTTGGGGGCCCCTGTTTTAAAGGTTGTTTTAGTAGTGTATATGTGCATGTTAATGAAATACTAGAAAGTTAAAAACCTTTTCCTTGAGTACACTTAATTTTCAATCTTGACGTTATTACCATATCTAAAGTAGCTTCTCTGCAGTCGGTAGCTAAGTAAACTACAAGAGCCTGGGAAAAGCAGAAGAAGTTGGTCCTTCCCTATCACGGTCATCCTTATACAGCAGTAAGAAAGTTAACTGTACCACTGTAATACAACTTTCAGGATGAACAATATAATTCAGAAAGCAAATTGAATGATGCTTATCAAGGAAGTGAAAGGATATTTGTGGTTTCATTAAGTAATAGATGAAGTACTCTAGCAGAATTAGGTAAGAAGATAAGATGTTCAAGAAAACACTTTTCTCTCTTTGTGAGCAGAATAAATAACATTAGATTTTAATCTTCCAATATATTTCAGGCTGCAGGTCTCTGCTCAAATGATAACTCTTCTCACAAATCATGCCCCCTTCCCACAATAGGTCAAGAAATAGGAAGTCCAGGCAGTGTAGAGTAATGTGAGTAAAACTGTTTCCTAAGAGATTATTCTATACACTCCTGTTTCAGAAATACCAACAAACTGGGGTCCCAGTTACAGATCTTCATGAATTTCTAAAAAAATCCAACAATGAAAATTATGGCCTAGGACAGCAGACATCCATGAACATCTGTTGCTGTACGAGGTCAGTATTTTATTCTCCTGATTCATTATATATTTTTCCTGCATATACTTGAGTTCTCTTGTTATGGACTCTTTTATGAAACATAGCTGGAAACATGAATAGAATTTTTGACACCTTTCCCTTTTTTGTACTTATCATTGAAAAACGACTTGAAATTTAGGAAATGAAGGAATCATAATTCTTTTTTCTGGGGAAGAATTCTGCTCTTAGGAGCAGTTAACTTTGCTTTCATTATGGCATAAACGGAATTTTATATCATTGGTTGTTATTTTTTTTACAAATTAATTAATAAATTAAAAACATGAAAAGTTTGTACCCATTCTGGAACAAATTATTTTCTGGGGTGAAGTTTATTATTTAGCTTTACTTAATAAGTTTATTGACAAGCCCAGCAAGAAAGAGGTAACAGCTTTTCTATAATTGGGTTTATGTATAATGTTAATAGAGGATTTTTTAAAAAAACCAAAATCCCATGGTTAGCAACCTGGTTCCCATAAAGCTAAATAATACTGGATAGATTTTCAAGATGCATGAAGCATTAACAAAACGCTTTAGCAATGAAAGCATAGGACCTTAATTATATTCGGAGGTGGGAATTGCATTATTAGTCTTTAAATTCTGTAAACATCACAATAACATTCCCAATTTTTTAAAAATTAAGATACTTTAAGAAAATTGAATTTTCAAGACTCAAGAATCCCATTTTCAGAAAGGTGACATTTCAAATACTTTTTACATTCTATGTATGGCAATAAAACCTAGATACTGACTGAGTTTGTATAAACAATTCTACACACAATTATTTCAAACTATTCAGTAAGCAAAAACTGCATTCGCAATTTCATTCGTAGACTTGGTCAGTATAACAAGGAGAGCAGTCTCATATCATCTTGAATTAAATTTAGGTATTAGTTGAAGCATAAGCAGTATGAACAGTAATTGCATAAAACCTATACTCCAGCTCCTGATTATATCGTAGAATCTGTCATTGCATCTACCG
>NW_015386519.1:291862-305549 GCF_001527695.2 Protobothrops mucrosquamatus
CGGTATTTGCATTATTCCCAAGGTAATCTAATAATGACAAGAGAAGAGGCTCAAACTTGTTTTTGTGACCATTAAGAGGATACAAAGAAGAAATATGCTGGCCCACTGAAGAAATCATAATGCTGAAGTCAGCAAGTCTTTATGTTGTTGAAGAGAAAAGCAGGATCTATAGAAACCTAGCCAGGAAAAAGTTTGGCTTGAGAAAATGAGTCACAAGAGATAGTAGGCTGAAATGGATGAGAATGAAGCCATTGGTGGGGAGAGTTGAAGAAAAAGCAAAGCAAGGCAAAAATAGGATGATGCAAATTTCAAAGATATCTATAATTAGCAGATATTATTTGGTATAAAGTGATTGAAACAGAAAACAAAGCAAAATATAAGTTTGCAAGTTCTTTACTCTGGGAAAAAAGATTTTTATTGTAACAATTTCACAGAAGGAAAACAGCTGTGTCTTTTATAAACTCTCTGAGGACAGGGTATGACCATATAGGAAAACAGATAGCTAATGATGATGAAATAAACAAGATTTCAGGTAATAGAATTAGACATGCAATGAGTATAATTGCTGAATTTAGGAATATAGATTAAAGCAACTAGGGTAGATGGCTCTTCTGATCCATTCCTCTAAAAACTTCCTCAGTAACTGCTTCCTGTTCAATAATATTTTATTATTGCAGTGTATATAACTTTTAGTACTTGACTTAGCCAAGTATTTTTAGGTCAAAATTGGACAGATGTGTAGACGTGACCGAAGTCTTAAGTCGTGATTTTGTTAATGGATCCTGATTTTGAATAGATATGGCCCACTGTGAAGATAAACAGCTTATGGAATATCTGCTATTTCAATTGAAGGCCTAGGAGAGGCTTATCATCTGCTGTATTCTCTAAGTAATTTAGATAAAATCATGAAGTTTGGGCTTTTCTTCTCGAATTACTTTTTTAAGGCACAGGATGGCAACCATTGGAAGTATGCAGCTAAGAAGAGGGATAAAGATGGCAAGGAAGGGCACATAAAGGCCAGTTATTATTTTGGAGAGGGATGGAAACCTACAAATCACTAATGCTAACATTTTGACTGGTCCACTCATACCTCCTGCCAACATTTTCTATTCCTTTGCTGATCTAAAATAATGAACTATTTCTTCTTTCTACAGGCGGAAAAGCGACGATAACCTTTTACCGATTAATTAAAAATGGTTGGCATGGCCCAAATTATCAACAAACTGCTGGAAGCTGGCCATCTTGACTTTATTGGAAACACTGTGTGTTCAAGTGTTTCCCACAAACTCATGATCTTAATGTAGTTCAAGGAAAAAAGCAGCAGGTTTTTTTGCAGTCAACAACGGGAAGCTCAAAATTTATAGTACAAGTGTTGGATGAACAATTTATAAATTAATTGCAATAGCTGATCTTAAGAAGAACATGCAGTGGGCTCCTGAATCTTAAGTAATTGTTACACGCTTTTCAATTGTAACTTGCTTTCTAAATATTTTTATATTAAAGTATTTAAATGAGACCTGCTTTTTGAATACAGTGTTGTAATTCTTGGAGGCTGTAGCTCTTTTTTGGCTTGTTAGATATTTACAATGGAATACAGTCGGTTTTTCCTCAGAACATAATTTATTTGTTCAGTATTGCAACCCTCAGCTCTCTCTCTCTCATATATATATATATATTGTTCTGGTTTCGGGTTCATTAAGCTGACTTAAAATTGCCAGATGTTGAATGCTCATTTGATTATGTAAGCATTTTTCTCTCTAAAACCTCAGTATTAGTCAGTGCTGTTTTTATTTGTTTTGAATGTCCAGAATCCCCTCCATTAGCCATTGAAATCTGATGCTGCAGTTCTGTGTGTCCTTAAACTTGAAGCCTCTGAAACTTTGCTCTTGAGTAAACAGCATACAGTTGGCCAAACTGCTAGAGTAACTGAAGCATCATTTGTAATGCATAGGATTTGATATTGGAAAAGCTACAGCTTACTCCTCAGATTAGGACAATATGATAAGAAAGTTTATTTGAGAAACCCTTACTAGCCATGGTTCATGCTGAAATACCTCTGAAAGAATGCGAGCCAACTATTGTCACTTTCTACATATTCATGGCCAAATAAGAATTTTGCCTGGCCAATATATATGCCTACAACATAATTAGACAAATGTATATCTGTTTTCATAGCAGAAAATAAATTGCTATTTTAGGCAACCAGAAATCCCAGTTAGTGAATGAAGTTGGCCAAGATCCTTGTGGGGAGAGAAAGGAAGAATAGCTGGTTTTTTGTTATGGATGTTTTCTTTTACTTGTTTCCCTCTTCTTGTGTTTGTCAAAGATACCCCAAAGGAGGGAAATTTTGGGGACAGAAGGAATATGGTGGATTGGAAAAGAAGAGACCAGAAATTTTCTAATGGTATTCTCTCATTATGTAATGTTAATGTGAGATACTGTTGCTGCTTCTACTACAACCAATTGATTCATTACGTATCACCAAGTTGGTGTTGATTATTAACAACGACATAGATACATTTTTTCCATAGTTATTTCCCTAAATTGGTTGTTCAGGTCTTCCAGTGGTGTACTTATTACCTACTACTATTGCTATTACTGTTTTGCCATGGGCTTTGAAAAGACAATTGTCCACATATGCTATCAATAGCCCCTGCTTTCTGTGCAGCTGCAGTTTATCTAGATGCTCGACACAACAACAGTTTGTAAATCAGGAAAATGGCCAAGATTGTACACAGACTTTCCGCTGACATTTACTGAAGCTAGCTAACACTTAAGAACACTTACAAAATTCTAAATAATTTTCAAATCCAAGGAATATGGCTGTATACAGGCAACATTAATCTGTAGTGGTAGATTCAGTGCATATTTAAATTATGGAATTTGCTGGAATTTGTCATGATGGTGATCATATATTTTGATGGCCTAGACAAATTAATGGGAAACCAGATTAATAATAGCTAATAGTTTGATGGCTATACTGTAGGCTACTTCTTAAATATTAAGCAGCCTGTCTATCTTACAGAACAATAGTAATGGAAGGTATTGATTTCCTGTCCATTCTTACAAGCTTCTTTTTTATATATAATATTTTATTAATTTTCCAATTTTACATTTAAGTATTTAAAAAGTAACTTGGTGGCTGGGTTAATCAATAGTTCGATAACAAAATATTTAGTACAAATCTCAAGTTACAACATCAAATATTTCCTCTCTTTTTCCCTTAACATTTATTGTCTCGTATTTAAGCTAATACAGTTCTTATTATATCAACTCAGTAAAAACATCATTATTACATTTATCAATAAATGTTTAGCTTATACGTATCTTAATTATTTTTACATTCAATCTTTATAAACAATCCATATCCTGTTATTAATTTTTCCCAATTTTTAGTTTCCCATCAATATTCCAATTTGATATTTATAATTTTCAGGCTTTAGGTAACCAAGATTTCCCTTATCTCAATTCATAACAGAATCTAATATCCAAAACACATTTTATCTATTTGAATATAATCTTATTCTATTTCCTAAATGTTATCTATTTCCCACCATATTAAATCATCTACTTAATAATACAATATCCCCTTTAATAAATCGAAACTATTATATATATTACCTGTTCTTCTTTCTCAAATTTCTTCTGATTTATATACAGTATATGTATGTATATAGTCATTTTATATATAATTCCAATCATTGCTGTGTTCTCAGTGTCAACATACCTAACTTTTAAGTATTCAACCTAAAGTAAAATATATTAATCTTTTAATGGAATATTCAGCTACTTTTAGGCTCAGTATGTCAAGATTGCAGATAAATGTTTGGGAAGTTAAGAAAGGACACTCTGCAGAGGAAATGTTTTAATATCAGCTAAGGAAATTGTGGTTTTTCAGACAGAAACTCAGGGGAAGTACTTAGAGTTAGAAGAAAACAACACATCCCCATAGTTTCCAGAAAAAAGAAGCCTCTTTTTTGTCAGCATTTCTATAATTAGCTCTGTGTTCCTTAGTGACATAGGTGTGATGTCTCATGAATTGGTAGATCCCTGTGCTTCAGATGACAGCACCAAATTGCATTTGTTGCTACTACATTGGATTATTGTTCTGGAGCAGTACGGTATTAAGCAAACAAAGCTTTACTGATGTTTTTGAGTCTGTAATACTAAATTGGACTTTTTGAATAACCAAATTATAAGTTTGCTTATTCCAAATGCTTTGTTCTTGGCACCAAAATCATCTTACTGGGTTACCTAGTTTTTACACTTTTCATCTGATACCCTTGCGATTCTTTTTTTAATGTTATAATATTAAAAACTTTATTTTACAATAAAGTAAAATACATTATCCTCAGTTCACGCACAGTCCTTGACATCAGAGCTAATATCAAAACTAATGCCACATTTGAAAACGGCAGAAATTACTTGTGTCTACATTCCAATAGAGCTATTTGATAAAGTTAATATTAGAACAGTTACTCTAAATGTTTTTAAAGAACAGCAGTGTAAATTTTGAACATTTTCATCTGTTAGTTTTTATGTGATCTAATACCTGTTTTCCTTCATGGTTTGATGGGAGTGTGTTATCAACAAAGATAAAATTATATTTAATTTTTGATTTTAATTATGAGGTTTTAATTATGAGGTTCCAAGTTCTTGTTTTTTCTTCTTTCGATTTTATGGTAGGTCAGAGTATCTGCTTTATCATTTTCCTTTTCATGAATTTGTGTGCCTGCTTCTGTTCTTATTTCTGTGCATCACTGACGTGAATGGGGAAAAAAGAGAAGGAGAAAGAAAACATCTAATGTGGGTTTTTTAAAACAATGTTTAGTTGGATCAAGGCTTTTGAAAACAAGATTTTCTGGTCCACTTAAGGCAATCATTAAGTTAAGCAATGTCATCAAATTTTTATTTTTAGTTCAGAGCTACCACAATTTATTTGATTCATGTTCTAACAGATACTAATTCCTTCTTCATAGCATTCACAAAGCATGGTGCTGAAATCAGCTCTGACTTCATTATCCTCTATTCCTTGTTTATAGTGATCTGACTAACACAAAAGAGCACCTTGTATGATCTTAATTGCTATGAAACAGTTCTTCAGGAAGACCCTCTTTTCAGTTTATATCAATTTACATCGATGATTTGTTATAGTTTGTGGAAATTTTCTCATCTTCCCACATGGTCACCAAAACCATTCAATAATTTTAATTTCCGGTAGTAACAGATCAAATACTTCATTTTTTCCCATCACCTTCAAAATTCCAAGTTAATGGGTAGGTGGAAATGCTATGTCCTATGATTTGGTTCATTTAGGCAAGGGTGTCAAACTGCCGGCCCGCAGGTCAGACGCATCATGCGGAAGCCATGCCCACCCCATTGCCGGCAATGGCAAAACTCTCCCGATACGTTGCGTGACGTCACGTGACGTCGCGAGTTTGACATGTCTGATTTAAGGTATATGTATATATATTGACAAGGGATGTATATATTGATAAGAAAACTTAATGATAGGGAGACATAAGATCTCTTCAAACCTACTATTCCAATTTTTATGTCAGTAGTGAATGGTCTCTCTTAATCTCTAATCTATGCTTCATTATATACAAAGAAAATGCTATGAGAACATGTTGCATTATTAAGTAAAAGAGCTAGTTTGGTCTACTGATTAAGGCACCATGCTAGAAACCAGGAAACTGAATTCTAAGCCCACTTTTAGCCATGCAAGCCGGCTGGATGACTTGGGGTCAGTTCTTCTCAGCCCAACTCACTTCACAAGGTTATTGTGGGGAAAGTAGGAGGAAGGAATATTAGGTATGCTCACTGCTTGTGAGTTACTTATGAAGTAATAAAGGTGGGATAAAGAAATCTAATAAATAAAAATAAGTAAGTGCTACAGTTTACCTTAAGTCGAGTTTGGAGATAAGATTCAATAGTAGTTGAAATACTAGAAAAGACAAAGCAGTCCTTGGGCGTGTTACATAGTGTAGGTCAGGGGTAGGCAACCTTGGCTCTTTTATGACTCGTGGACTTCAACTCCCAGAATTCCTGAGCCAGGCTGGCTCAGGAATTCTGGGAGTTGAAGTCCACGAGTCATAAAAGAAGCAAGGTTGCCTACCCCTGGTGTAGGTAATTCATACTGTCCTGAAATATGAAAGCAAAGGATAATGAACGATCATGAGCTATTGCATTTGCATCCTGCTTACATTTGATTGAAATGAAACTGAGCATTAGCGTCTGTTAGGAATTAGATTTATCCACATACATTTTTTTGGGGGGGGGAATCTTGCATTCCTATAAGCGTACGTACATCTGGTTGTAACTAGTTAATATAGGAAATGATATATATTGTCACCATGCAAGTGTAAAATCTGGCACTGCATGTTTCTTGATGCTTTCAGCAATCCTTGTATTTATTTTTAAATTGAATCTGGAATCTCTGAAATGAGTCTGAGATTTAACACAGTAAAGAAGGAAGTTTGTTCAGTGGATATTCTTTTTCATATTAGAATCCAGAAGAAAAGACTTGGCAGCAATGTGTCGGAGATATCAGATTGGCACATATCACATTTCTAGTATGGACCTGCAGTTGTTTACCTGGAAAGAAATGACAGATTGGGTAAACTTCCTTCTTGGTTAGAATATATGGGATTGCAGTTTTAAGCACACAGTGGTGCTGTTTTATTCCACTTAACGAATATTTTAAATTAACAGTACTGAGGAAATACAAAATGAAGCCTCCATAAAATCTTTGTTAAAACAAAGTTTGTTAAAACAAATTAGTCCAACATCTGGTAAGACTGTATTTGGGGATTCATCTGTTTATAGACAATACCATGGGGATAATTGGAGTGGTTGCACAACAGAGATTAATAGCATGCTAAACATTTACAACAGCAGGTTTGGTTGGGGGGGAAAAAAGGGGAGCAGATTCTTTATTAAACTGCCAGTGTTAATAATTTATATCCAAAATGGCTTTAACATAGTTTTAACCGCTTGCACTGTTTTGGATACAACTCTAAGCTATGGCTGTGTTACATGCATTAAAAAGTATGTGCTTTGGGTATATAAACACTTTCCTTATATGTAGCAGTTGAGAACTTTTGCTACTATCTTGGTAGCAAATGTTTTCCATCCGTAACACATGAGAGGATAAACTTTGGAAAATGTAATTTGCCTGAAACAAAAACAAATGTTTAATTTGCCAAATGAAAATTAAGATGGAACCATACATTCTTGTTTATTGTGATTGTTCATGCATGTAAACATTACAGTAGCTTAGAACTGAACCTGATAGGTGATACTGATTTGACTAAGTAAAACGGATGTATAAATTTGCAAGACAGATTCTGAGCAGATCAAATGTTAGGAATTAAAACTGCAGACCACTGAAGACAATGGTCTTGCCTTCTACACACACACACACACACATTGAAAATTATAAATTGTACTCTACTCTGGCTTTAATATTTATATAAGATATCAAAGTCATACTTGGCTGAAGTGTGTATTTGCTACAGAAACGTGTACTGAAAAGTAATTAGTATTTAAAATCAACTGTGGTGAAACTACAAATCCTGTACTCCCTAGCCAGCATGGTCTTGTGAAATTGAATTACAAAACACTTGCAGGGCATCAGTCTGTCTGTTGAGTCTTCAATCATTCATTTTCAAGTACAAGTAGATAAATTCTTTCATAGCAAATTTCTCGGGATGAAGGACTTGCCCAGTCCAACCCTAGATACCTCTAGATAGCTCTAGGAATGAACTCTTAACTCATCACTTGTAAATGTTTCCAAGGAGAATTGTTACAGCAAATAAAAATACACATCTGATATCATGAACATTACATTTATACAATGGGAACACAATCTATGTATTCAAACAAATAGGTAACCATCTTGGTGAACGAGGGGAATGCTATGGAAATAATCTGACCCCGATTTCAGCAAAGCTTTTGACAGGTTCCATACAACATTCTTACTGAAAAGCTGTTAAAGAGTATACTTGCAGTTGTCTCTGAAGGTTTTTAAGAAGAGGCTGGAGAGCTGTCTTGGGAAGATAGTTTAGTTTTCCTGCATTGCAAAGGGTTGGTCTAGATGACCCGTTTAGCACTTTCCAAATCCAAAATTTTATGATTCTGTGAGCAGATTGCCAAAACTAAAACTCCTAGAAATACAGCTAGTAATGATAATGATAATGATATCAGCTCAGTCGAGTCGGACTCAACTCTTGGTGAGATCTCTCCACATCTTCTGATCTTCTGAGCAGTGGTGGTACAATGGTTAGAATACAGTACTTCAGGCTACTTCTGCTGACTGCCAGCTGCCAGCAGTTTGGCAGTTCGATTCTCACTGGCTCAAGGTTGACTCAACCTTCCGTCCTTCCGAGGTCGGTAAAATGAGGAACCAGATTGTTGGGGGCAATATGCTAACTCTGTAAACCACTTAGAGAGGGCTGTAAAGCACTGTGAAGCAGTATATAAGTCTAAGTGCTATTGCTATTGCTATTTCTTTGAGTTTCTATGACCTGGCTGGTGTACAGCTAGTAAATTGTTATTAAGGGTGTGGCTCATTAACATTTTGCTGCAAATACCTAGGCCATCCTTTAGAAAGACATATGACAGAACAGAACCAACCCATTTAGAAAAAAAATTAATAAGCTGGTAACTACAGTCTTACCACATCTGCAGAAATATACGGTTCTTGTTTCTGATAGCATTCATAGTATAAAATCAAGTTTCATACTCTAAATATGGTGGAACACAAAAGAAATAATAATTTGGGGGATATAGTACTGGCTCTTCTTAGAATTAGACTTTTGGCATAGAATATAATTCAAGAATATATATATGTCCCAAGTTTTAAGGAGCCTAAAACTATACATATGCTATAAAAGGTAAGTTACTATATTATTCTGATGATGTCATTCTCATGGTTTTGGATAATTAAAACCATGCTACATCACATTCATGTTATAAATCTAATGAATAGTCTATTATATAAAATGTGGGGGTATGACTGACGGTACGGTAGTTAGCTGTTCTATGTTCCATTTTTTTCATATTTGCTTAAATGTTTTCCTCTAGTACTCATCTGTTTTTATTAAAAAGCATTTTATTAAATGCAGATAGCAAATAATGAATGAGCTGGGTTAACCTAATGAAAAAGGAAGAAAAAAACCCTACCTTCAGTTCGAAGGCATTAACCAAAAGAGATTTAGTAGTTAAATCTCCAGAGATAGGAATTTCAATTTCTTGGTTCCAATAATACATTACTGATCATGTGTGATATAGCTGATCATTTATCTTGCATATTCATAGGCAATGGAAAACTATAGAATTTCGCTTGATTGCTTCCATTGCTGCAATTCCCCCCCCCCAAAGCTATCATCCTATTCGTCTGTTTTATTGACAATCCAACTAATATTGCCAGGTGGTTGCACTCTGTAGTATTTTCCACTTTGTTCTCCAATCTTTAATCAGACATGATTTTATTGATTTAAAACTTTAGCATCTTGCATGTATGAAAAGTGGCTCCTGGATTTCTGCTGAGAATACAGTGTTTTATTAAATGTCATGTGATACCAACAGCAGGTTTAAAATCTCTACCGTGGGAATAATGTTGCTCTTTTTTGAGTTGGGAGGGAATGCTTCCGGACAATTTAAAAACAAACAAATCATGTTATTTATTGCATTTATAATATGCCACAATAGAACGACTCTTGGTGCTTTTATAATCATAGAAACAATTATAGCAATTTATGTTATACATACAGTGTGCAAATCAACACCGCATTTCCAATTGTTATTAATCAGGGTTTCCATCTTTCTCTGTTTCCAGTGCTTTCATATTTTCCATTATCAGATTTCTCAAGTATGATACAGAATTTATGAGTGCCAAAAGTAAATTTAAGTAAATTTAAAAAAGAAAGAAAATAATCAAACAGTATTATGCAATGGGTAAATTGTGAATTAAGGCTAAAGCCACACTTGGCCATTAGGTGCTCTCCAAGTGACTTTAATGCTATTGCTCAGCCCAGTCTATCTCACAAAGTTATTGTACAGATGAAATTGTACACAGAATACTTATATTTTGCCTGGAGCTCCTTGAGAAAAGGTAGAATATACATTTACTTAAAACATATGTTTTAAAAACCATGATTAAAAAAAACCCAAATTCAGCAAGAAATGTCACGACCCATAGAGATGTCTCAGTGCAATCCATCATCCTTTGCTTGCTTGAAGTGTCCATTAGAAAAGTTAATTATCTAAGACCCAGTTCTTGCTGAAAGCAAAGTGATTTGCATTTGCACTGCTTTTAAGCAACATATGTCAGGATATGCAGCTTAATGGGGGAGAAAGGATGAGTTTAAATGACTGAAATGGTACTGCTTAAAAGCAAATTTGGTATATTGAGATATTAATAAAACAATGAAAGGTGGCATTATTTACTTGCTGCAAATGAGTTTATTTCCTTGCAGTCTTATTTTCAAATATGAATTTGATTTCCGAATTAATATGAATACCAGTAAATTGCAGAGTTTTTAAGCTGTGAATCATCCTCTCTCCTTTTTAATACACACACAAGATGAATATAATTGAATTAGACTGACTTAAGACTTGACAGCACTGCTTGTTCTTCATTGTTATCTTGAAAACCACCAGTTAGTTTGCTATAGATCACACACATGTACAATAAACGAATAACAGAGTTGGAAGGAACCTTGGAGGTCTTCTAGTCCAACCCTTGCTCAAGCCAGAGACCCTATACCATTCCAGACAAGTGGCTTTCCAATCTCCTCTTAAAAACCTCCAGTATTGGAACACCCACAATTTTTGGAGGCAAGCCATTCCACTGATTAAATGTTCTCACTGTCAGGAAATTTCTTCTTAGTTCTAGGTTGCATCTCTCCTTGATAATCTGCACTACTCCTTGTCCTGCTCTCAGGGGCTTTGGAGAATAGGTTGACCCCCTCTTCTCTGCGACAGCTCCTCAAAAATTGCGAGACTGCTATCATGTCACCCCTAGTCCTTTTCTTCATTCAACTAGACATACCCAATTCCTGCAATAGTTCATTGTATGTTTTAGTCTCCAGCCCCCTAATCATCTTTGCTGCTCTTCTCTGTACTCTTTCTAGAATCTCCACATCTTTTTTGAATTGTAGTGACTAAAACTAGACACAGTATTCCACATGTGGTCTTACCAAAGCAGTATAAAGTGGAGATAACACTTCACATGATTTTGATACTATCCTTCTGTTGATGCAGTCTAGGATTGCATTGGCTTTTTTGCATTTTGTTGGATAGGATCCCATGTTCAAATCTGCCAAGATCTTTCTGTATCTTCTAAAGTGTTGCCTCCAGCTTAGTGTTGTCTACAAATTTGGATGTTTTCTCCATCCTCTCATCTAAATCATTTATGAAGATGTTGAAGAGTACTGAACCTAAGATAGAACCTTGGGGTCCCCCCACTGCATGTTTCCCTCTATGTAGATGTATTGTAGTTCCATTGAGAACCACACACTGTGTGCTGTTGGTCAGCCAGTTACGAATCCATCTGATGGTGATTCTGTCTATTTCATATTTTTCTGTCTTATCAAGAAGTAGGTTGTGGTCTACTTCGTCAAATGCCTTATTGAAGTTGAAGTATACTATGTCCACAACATTTTGCTGGTCCACTAATTTAGTCACTTTGTCAAAGAATGCAATAAGGTTTGTCTGACATCAGTTTTTGACAAATCCATGTTGGCTTCTAGAAAGAGCTTTGCTTGTTTCTAAGTGTCTGTAGATACATTGCCTCATTATCTTTTCCAGGTTCTTCCCAAGTATTGATGACTTTTTTCTTGTTTTTTTACATGCTAAAAGAATTTTTGTATTACTATTTTTGACATTTGTTGCAAGTCTTAGTTTCTTCTGAGCCTTAGCTTTCCTGACTTCATCTTTGCAGATTCAGACTAGATCCTGGCATTCTGCTGTAATTATGTGTCCCTCACAACTAAAATAATCTCTGGTCAATATTGTGTAAATACCATTGTAGTCAAATAATATAATGCACTACTTATGCTTTATAAACACAATAAACATTATGGGGGGAAGGGATTCTGGGTTAAGAATACTTGTCTGGACCATCTGAACTGATATGACCTTCCTCCCTAACAAAAATTATACTACTATATTGAAATCATGTTACTGATTAGTGTATCTAATTTCTGTAGTGTAACTAATTTGCTGATCCCTTCCAAATCAAGAATCGAACCTCTCAATTACATCCCAACTTATCTTTGGCTTTTTGCAGACTTTTTTTCTTTAAAAAAACCAAGTACCTAGATTAAAAGTTAAACCAAATATTCCACCGCGAGGCCTGTATTCATACATTCAGCTGATCCAGCAGTGTACATCTGGCATCTCTCTGTTTTTAAAGTTTAACTTATGGTCTCAGAGGCAATTTCATTATATCTGGAATGCTGAACAATTCTTGGCAATCACCAAGATTTTCTCAGCCTCTCCATCATAGTAACTGAAAAGACATTTGTTGGCATAAAAGGTAATAGGCAAGTTGTGGTCTACAGCTTCTAGGATTTGGCAGAGAAATCATCCTCTGGATTTGAAGTTTAATGCAGATTCTAGATTTTCACAAGTATAACTGGTGTCCATATGAATATCCCCATCTATTATCTATAACTTGGTGGCTCTTTTAAGGGGTAGAGTGGTAAATTCACCTTCCTTTTTCTATTTGCACATCACAGATTTTGATTTCTGCATATTTCTGACTCTTTATTATGTACATAGCAGCTAAAATGAAAGTCTAACTCAGGTCAATCTTATCCTGCTCTGAGGTCATTTAAGTGTAAAGTTTATTTTGATACTCCTAAGGAATAGCGATGTTTTTATGAGTAGAATATAAAGTCATCTGAGGCCAGCGCAGCTTTGATCATGACCAAACCTGGCAGCAGAATCATATTCTAGTATGGTCCCAGGAAATAAAGAATAGAATGGAATAGAAGAATCTCCATTTGATTCTAAACGCCCTCCTCAGAGCAATTTCTATATTTCCAACTCTGATATATAAAGCATCTTCCCCTGACCTGGGAGAATTGTATTAAGACTGCATGTGGAGGGGGGCTAAGTTAGAGAAGGCTGGTTTAAAGAAACAGCATATTTTTTTTTTAAAAAAAAATGAAAACAGGAGGTCTTTTTGTAAACCGATGTTAATTGGAAAGGCCTGAAGTTTTAGTGAGTCAGGCAGCCTTTATCCTCAGTTGCTGAGTTGAACTCAAGCCTGGCACGACAGCAGAGTTAGAAGCAAAAATAAAACCCTCCTACCATTTTACAGTGTGTTCGTTAACAGAGAGTCAACCAAAAGATATTTGCTAACTCATTTACTGATTGGATGATTAGTACTAGGTTCTCTTCATCAAAACTAACATTGACTCAAAAACAGCTGGGACTATTTAGAGTCCTGAAGAATGGACATGTATCAGCAATGCAAATTGCAGTTACTTTTACAGTAAAGATAGCATTTATGTCACCTTACTCATTGGGCCATGAAGCAACTTTGTTGTACTATACTATATTGTTGTACTATACCTTACTCATAAGGCCATGAAGCAACCTTGTTGTACTTCCTATTTTGGATTAAAAAAAACCAACTTTAAAACATGAAGTAGAAAAGAAGTATCCTGATCAG